>NC_051161.1:148921668-149014353 GCF_013339745.2 Dermacentor silvarum
GCGTATAATTGGCACATGCACTAGCGCACACCCAGTTGCATTTTCGACAGCTGATCGCACAGTAGCAGGGTAGAAGCAGTAATGGTTTCGTATTCGTGCGCATTCGCTGAGGCAACGTATGGCGCGCGGCCGAAAGTGCCATCTCGTTCCTGTAGAGCAAACTTCTCCGCGAAAAGGGTCAATACTGTGCAGTGTTTAACAGTGCATGATGATGGCAGCAAAATGTATGGTCGACGACGTGTTTTGGTAGACGGCATGATAGTGTGCTAATGAAGACAGAGACGGCGCGACAACCATGGAATGATGGCTTTGAAGATGATGACTGCTCGACGTCGAAGGCAGTTTGAACAAGAAGGCCGGATGACAAAGGAATAATGACAGCCTGACGACGATGACGACAACGGCTCCGCACCAGGGCTTCCTTCCGCACTCGTTTAGTATGCGGAGGCCTGATACGCCTCCACTCGTTAGCTTTAAAATCATGCAGATCGATCACTGTGGTGAACTGTCACGAAGAAACCGCGTATTTGACAAGAGATGCGCATCAGACTTGTATTCATTTTCATTCAGACTATGACAAAAAAAACGTAAAAAGTACAGTCGTATTGCTAGGAGGCTGTTAAAGAAAGTTGCAGTGGCTTAGCTCGGCTATGCCAGGATATACGTAGCGTTAGGAAAGGTTCAGCTGATTATTCCTAGCTTTCCTGGTTGTCTAGATTGTCAAGGATTAGCTTGATTGTCATGCTTACTGCTGCTCCAATGACACACACGCGGTATACGTATTATGTGCCACATGTATTCATTCCTCCTATGCTCAACCGCTAATTGCCAGGCAACTACTTCGGGGTCCGATGAGTCAAGCTTCTCCGTTCTTCTGCGCTATTGAGCAGCATTTGCGCTCTCCTTCTCCATGGCTATACCACACTGGCAAACGCCAGTCAGAAGCGCAGCGGCTCCAGCGCAGTGTCAGACGGCGACTGGACGGCGAGCGCGCGCCGGCGCCAGTGCGTCTACCACGGCTACGACGTCACTCCTCTGGAATGCGCAGACCGGCGGCGGTGAGTCGCGCGCGGCGGCGGCGGAGTGCGCGAGAGGTGCTGGCTCCGGTGGCTCCGGTGCCCAAGCCGTGTGACATCACTGATCCTTGCGCATGCGCAGCACGGCTCTTGATGTGCCGCGCGAAACGGGCTTGGCTAGGCCAGTGTGGCTAACTAGAGTGTACTAGAAAATGGTCGAGTGGGACGAGCGGCTGGGGCGGCGCATGCTTTGCCGTGATGCGCCCGACGTGGAAAAATACTGGGGCGGCGCTGCGGTCGAAGTGGATTGGGCCGCATCAAGGTCGCGCCGTTGGAAACTGCTGGCGATACTGCTCGGCAGGGTCATTCGTAATACTTCGCGCGCTGGTATTTGCGTTCAGACCACTCAAATGGGGTTCATAATTGCATATGAAGTGTATTTATGCCTTAAGAATAAATTACTTTGTTTCTCTTCTTTATTTATTTTTATTATTTTTTAATACCGCTCGGTCATTGCTCGTACATTGCGGCCGCAGTGTCGGCTTTTATTCTACTATGTTATTGTACGGTTCCCTTCGGAGAAAAAATATTTTTCTCGTTCTTCAAGCAGCATGTATCTCTCGTGTGTATTGTTGCACGTAAAGTTTTTCATCAGTAGGTCCTGCGAAACGCAGAAGGAGAAAGATATGCAACCTTCCTGCTTGCCGCTTCCGGCGCCTTGTCCTCAGATTCACGGGAAGTATTGTTATAGAAAAAAAAAAAAGCTGAAGCGCAGCATTTCAGTCAAATTTTCGCCTTTCTCGCGTAACAGAATGCGGAGTAATCGTTAAGGGGTCATTTATTGCAGTCGGACCTCGTGCGCTGAAAACGGTTTTAGTTAATTATAGGAAATCAAAGGGGAATTTTATTAGACAATAATATAAAAAATGCGTACAAAGATATTTGATCCCATAGCTTAAAGCGGCCATTCTATATGCTAATATTTGGCCGTAAGCCGTACGTGGATTTTTTTTCCAGTCTATACTTCAAAAAAAGAAAAGAAAAAGAAAAGAAAGTCTGCGCGGTAGCCTAATTAGTGGCTATATAGTATAGTGGATACGGTCTTGAGCACGCGGGTTCAATCCAGGTCGCGGTATTCGATGGGAACGAAATGGAAAAAGACTCGTGTACTTCTATTTAGGTGCACGTTAAAGAACCCCAGGTGGCAAAAAAACTATATAAACCGGGTACCTTAATCATATAGTGGTTTTGCCACGCAAAACTGAAGAATTTGATTATATTAAAAAAAGAAAAAAGCCGGTGGCTGCGTTCTTCGGTTTATTTCTGGGGGTGTGAGCAACATAAATTATTCTCGAGTCTGATTCCGAGAAAAACATGTTACGCTTATCCTACATTTCATGCATAAATGTAATGCCGTTCCCAAATGTATGACCGCTTAACTCAGAAGCTTGTATATTATAAACAGCTGCTTTCAGTTATTCGGTGCACTATCATAACGACCATAATGAAACAATTAAAGGAACGGCATGCCTCACATACAGGTAGAGATATGTGCAGATCTGTTGCGTTCGTTGAAGAAGATAAGTGTGGCACCACACGGGGCACTCAGTTTTAATGGGTTGAAAACACGGTGAGACTGTCAAAAATCCTTGTCTGAATCAAGTTAGCAGATTTACAGGCTGCCCTAAAACGGGGCATTTATATTGATTGAGAGCTAGGAACTTGTTAAGCAGGACTTACTACCACTCGTCCGTGAATTCTCTCAGGAAGTGCGCATCTGCGCAACAGCCACGACTCTCCGGAAGCACAATCATTCGGAATGACAGTCCTCACTTGCATGCAGTCACTCACCTATGAGACTGCAATAGTGCTGTTATGCGTTACATTCGAACGGAAACGACTATTAGGCATCGTACACACACACACACACACACACACACACACACACACACAACACACACACACACACACACACACACACACACACACACACACACACACACACACACACACACACACACACACACACACACACACACACACACACACACACATGCACGCACACACACACACACGCACACACACACACGCACACACACACACGCACACGCACACACACACACACACACACACTATATATATAGATGGTTTTGCCTGCTGTGCATATTATTTCTGCGAATGCGAGTTTTATTTGCAGTATTCACTAGTAAGTGTGTTTGTTACTGCAAACACGTGCGCTTATTCCGGTTGGTAGTTCTCACTTTTTCAATTATTACATTTAGAAGATTGGTTATTTTTTCCCTTACATATATATCGTGTATATATATGTCTATGTATCCTTTGATTTAATTACCTAGAAACACATTAGTCATTCTTCGCGCCACGCAGTTAATAAACCTGGTTATTTCACTCTAATATTGTTTTCTTCGATCATTGTCCCTGATCAATATCCAGCAACAAGAAGCGCGCGTAAAATGACACGGTATCAATAATAAAATTTTCAACGTAGCCTTCATGGTGCACAGATACCAGTAGCGCGCGTAAAATGACACGGTATCAATAATAATATTTTCAACGTAGCCTTCATGGTGCACAGATACCAGTTAGTTTTAGAGGACAGTGGTAAAAACAGCAGTTCACATGGCTAAAACTACATTTGGTGCAGGCCGTCAAGAGTCATGGGCACACCGAAGCAAATAAAACATTAAAAAAATGTACTGCACAGGGGTTCTGCGA
The DNA here is from genome assembly GCF_013339745.2 of Dermacentor silvarum. Lineage (NCBI taxonomy): Eukaryota > Metazoa > Arthropoda > Arachnida > Ixodida > Ixodidae > Dermacentor > Dermacentor silvarum. The sequence continues at coordinate 148,925,421 of NC_051161.1, forward strand.
TAAAAACTGGGCGTTCCGCGCTCGCTAGCAGACGACGCGCTTGACAACGACAGCGAAATTGAAGACGTCGCGTTGTATAATACATGCCTCAAATATATATGTTTGGCAAAATGGTGTAAGCATAAATTTGCAGTTGAAATAAAGCACTATTTTAAGAGCGTACTATGCGCAATCGGCCTCGGCGCCCGCAGCGAAAGTACACTGAATATGCCGTGGAGCGTGTCTCCGACCCAATCCAGTTCGCTCGCAGCGCCCTCGCACTATTTTTCCACACGCGGCGCCTCAGCGGCAGAGCGCCATTCGGCCCACTCGACCATTGTCTAGTACACTCTATAGCTAACGCTATAAAAAAAGCTGAGGAGCCATTCCACTCGGTGAAGGTGGATGGTCAGCGAAGCTGTTGCACATCACACAGGGTTAGACAAGGGTACATGTATTTAGTTTCCTCATTTGGCAATCGAAATGACGATAGCTTTGTGATTACTCCGATAAACAGTGATTGGTTTTGTTAAACATTGTACAGATTTTAGGTCAAAGTTAAATCTATACACGACCGTTGTTGAGTGGTTGAGTGACTAGGATTGGTGTGGCACTTCAAACCAAATTATTCTTGCACAAACTGAGTGAGCCATTTCTTGCGTTATTTTAAAATGTACACATCGAAGTCTCCAACGATGATCACCGGGGTGGTGCCATCACGGCTAAACCATGCATAGTTCGTGGTCATGAGCTTCTTGTTGTCACACTTGGGTGTGCTTGGAGATACATACACCGTAGATATCACAATTTCGTCTTTCGTTTGTACGGCACAGACCCAATGCCGCAGTAGATGACATTGTGCTCTTTTGAGTCAAGCGTGCGTAGATGCATATACAATTTGTGTGTATGGCAACGCCTCCTGCTAGTGAGCCAATGTGCTCTTCACAAACAATTGCAGAATACCCATCGACTCGAGACAATGCAAGTTCATCTACTTATTTCATTTATTATATATATATTTAAATATATTTCTTTCTTCTTTTACCCCGCACCTCCACCAAAAAAGGTTAGGGGGTAAATGAAGTAGGAAATATACTTACACAATATTTACATTAACTAGCGGCTGTTACGATGGCAGTTAGCACGTGAAGTTAACAGCATCGTCGTCTTCGGAGTAATCTTGAACGTCTTCGTCCTCGGCTTGTCACAATATTTATTATTATTATTGTTAGGGACAAAATGCCTGAAGCCTGCTTCACCTCTGCCATGGGTTGGCCCACGCTCACCTTAATTCATTGTTGATGCACGGACACGAAAAATATCAGACCCCTTGAACTACGCTGGAGATGAAAGCCAGCGAAGCTATGACTATGGTGGGTCTGCTGAAGTGAATATTGCTATCGTGAATTTATACATTATCATTATTGACTACACTGAGCGTCTTCGGCATGTTCGTCAAACAAGGAGACCAGCGTCTTGTTGTCACCCGGCGCGATGACCAAGCAGTGTGTTTGCTGCGCCAAGTACGCCCCATCGTTATAGACTAGCGTATGAGCCACAGTGTTCATAGGCGCGGCACCCTGCACGGCATGGTGAGGATCCTGTGAGATTTCTCCCGCTCCTGCTCTCGGCGGCTCATACCCTTAAACCCAACGCCGGTATGAGCCACACGTGATTGCTTTCTTATGTTCCTTCTTTATTCCTTTCTCTCTTTCTTTCCGTCTCTTATTATTTCTTTCCTTCCTTCCTTTATTTATTTCTTGTCTCTGGCTCATACCCGCATATATACGTGCCTCATAACCGCATATCCAATGCGGGCATATGCCATACGTGATTTTATTATCGTTAATCGTGAAGTAAGTGACGAGCATGTCATATTGTTGATCATCCGTTTTGACACAGTTTTGCCACCTATGCTAAGGCACAACTGCCGGGAAACGGCCACAGACAAATATGGTGCCGAAATACTGATGACGATAGTTTTTTTTCTTCTAAACGCGGACATGAGCCTGGGGGGAAGTAGGAACTAGCTCTTAACGGCTTCGCTGTAATAAAAGAAAACCTAGCCATATACAGCTTCACTGTAAAACACTTCGGCGACGAACGCGCTTCGCAACTCGGTTGCACAAGAACAGGTGCCCTTTGCAACAGCATCTTTGTTACCGCCGGAGAATGCTGCAGGCGGAGAATGTTCAGTGGACATCCCGCATGTAAATGTAACCATTTTGGCGCTGACACGCAGCCAGGCGTCTTTGAATTAACTGCGTCCCACCGAGCCGCGTCACTGCATGATCTTCAAGAGCTGCACTACTCGTTCCGTCGATACTTGGTAGAGCGGTGGAATGTATAGCGGTTTGCCCGACGCGGACATCCATCGGTCATTTGTGCAGATTGCACGGAGAGGCCTTCGTCCTGCAGTGGACATAATAGTAGGCTGATGACGATGACAAACATGCATAGATAAATTGATGACCCGCAAAATGTGCGTGAGGTAATGCAAACGCATTAAAAAAGGAAAAGAACTTTGAAAGAGCGGCCGATCCCATGCCCTGTGGGAATCAGTGTTATGCGAAGCAGTGTGCGGGGAGCCTACCAAGTTAACGAAACGACCACGAGAGCACCGAGACGTAGACGGCTCCTTCATGACCTACATGACACGCATGTCACGACATTCATGTCCTGAGTCCTCAGGATTCTCTTTAGCTACACCGAAGAGACCTTAGGGCGAAAGCCTTAGTCATACTCGTGACTATGAATTCTACCAACATCCTTTAGTATTTCCTTCCCCACGTCCGAACCCAATTCAGTGTTTTTCAGCGTTAATGATTTTTTCGGTGAGTCATTGGCGTTTTTTTCTGAGTCATGCAAATGACTATGACTTCTACCATCATCCTATAGTGTTTCCTTCACTTGTACCGACGTCCGAACCCATTGCAGTGGTTTCTGAGTGGTAATCTCTTTTCGCTGAGTCATGCTCATGACTATGATTTCTACCATCGTTCTTAAGTGTCCCCTTCTCTTAGTGCCCACGTCCGAACCCATTCCAGTGGTTCTTGAGTGTTAATATTTTTTTTCGCTGAGTCATTGTCATTTTCGCTGAGTCATGCTCTTGACTATGACTTCTACCAGCATCCTTTAGGGTTTCCTTCAATTAGTACCCACGGCCGAACCCATTTCGGTGCATTTGGGGTGTTCAAGTTTTTCGCTGGGTCATTGTCATGACCTACATGTCACGCATGTCATGACATTTTTGTCATAACCTATCACTTATGTTTGTCATACACCTTATTATACACTTTCATACACTTTTAGAAACTTTCATGCACTTTCATAACATATTATTTTGGCACCTACCAAGTTAACGAAACGACAATGAGAGCACCAAGACGTAGGCAGCTGTTGCATGACCTACATTACACGCATGTCATGATATTAATGTTATGACATGTCATTTATGTTCGTTATATACTCTTGTTAAGTATGCCAACTTTGGTACATACCAATTTAATAAAACTACCATGAGAGCACAAAGTCGTAGGCGGCTAGATAGTTAGATGATAGATAGGTAGATAGATAGATAGACAGATAGATAGATAGATAGATAGATAGATAGATAGATAGATGGATAGATAGAAAGATAGATAGATCGATAGATACGGTCAAAGTAGCAAATGTTCGCCAAGAAATGCTTCGCATTTATTATATTAGATACTTAAAAACAGCGCGGGTACCATATGGCAGGCTTACCGTACAATACTATAACCACGCCACGCCTGTCAAAAGGAGCCAGCACATGCTACCGGGTGTCACTGGTGTGTTCACGCGTTCTTGTCTTTAGTTCTGTACATTATTCGAGTTGCGGTGAAAGGTGAACTGAACCGGTGTACGCAAAGAGAAGAAGCACCTGTTAGGTTAGGCCTGGCGCGGTCGAGTTCGTGCACCCGCTACCGGCGGACCTGTACTTCAAAGTAAGCAAGTTAGGACGAAGGAAACGTCTTTTTTAGTTCAGTTCTGGCCTTAGCGATTTGAAAGATACTACTGGTCACTTCGCACGGCGCGTACACAATAAGCTGCAAGCGGCTAAAGTCCCTATATAAGAAAAGTACCGCCATCCTTTGATAAACGCCGCTTCTCTCTCCTGTATCTCCGATTGGACGATGATAGCGCGCGCTTTTCACTTCTTTATATTTTCTTTTTTCCGCCTCAGAGCCATGTTGAAAGTGCTCTGCGCAGCCGCAGTCGCCGGCGGCGGCGGCGGCGGCGCGCGCCCGGCCTGAAAGCTTCAACGTGGACTTTCTAGGTGCGCCACCGTCGACTTGGCTTTCGCAAGCAAAAAGTAAAGAAAAAAGCAAGCGCTTTAGGAGAGGAGGCGGCTGAGGAAAGAGTAGATGGCGGTACTTTTCTTATATAGGGATTTTACAAGCGGCGACACAGCACTGTGCCCAACGGATATATGCCAACATCTGTACGTCAGCCTTCCCGTAGGCTGCCGCTCGTATTCGCAACGTAGATGGGCGGGTTTGTACGTGTTGGTATGCTGACACATTTCTTAATTCCTGAGATGTACGGTTTATCTCTGCGTCAAACGTGAAACAAGAGACGATACATTCGGTACAGCAGCATAAACAACCGCCTCGCTCAGTTATATCCCAACAGTGTCAGCGATGAAATCCGCATTTTTGCGGGAGAACAACACGGCCTTTAAATGAGCGCTTATGTAAAGCACAATTTTCTCTAATAATGCTTTCTGACACGCGAAAACTAAGTATGATGAAGTTAAAGAAAAGCGAGAATCAGTAATTATTTACAGCCCGATATTTGTAACTGGATCACAGTCGCCCGTTGTTAAAGTCGCTCTGGCGCTCATACTGACTCTTCTCACGGTGGAATAACGCGGCTCATATGAGCAGGTATGTGTGTTTTATTCGAAGTTTTGACATTTTTTTTCATATCAGCGATGCACCTTTTTCCCAATTTTTGACGCTAACAACGATCTGTGGCTGTAGATGTCGATGTAAACAAGTGCTCCGCTTTGATAAATCCGACGCGGAAGGCTGCGCGCTCGAAAACTTCTTTATGCAAAATGTCTAAAGAATGTGCGAAAAGAATTGAAGCAAAAGCGAGGCGCAAGTGCAGGAGTCAGTGACAACAAACTCCAAAGAAGCCGCGCCGGCAGAGGGAACTCAGCGTGCCTTTATCGGCCACACTATAAACAAAACACTGCACGCACGCCTGCTCACCCTATATATATATATATATATATATATATATATATATATATATATAGTTGGTGAGTGCTACATGGCTTCCAAGAACGACATGCTGCCCCGCAGAAGCCATTAATAACAATTCGCGATCTACGAAATGCCCAACCAATTCGCACTCAAGAAGGGTGCAGGTTCACAAATCAACCGGCGAATGTCCCGGCTCCCTTCCAAAACGTTTCCGGCAGCGTGCGGCAGAGGGCAGCACAGGAAAATGAAAAAGACGGATTTCCAAAATACGGGTACGCCTCTGTATTCCCGGTATTTCTAAAAAATCGCGAATACCTAGCGTGGGCCTCAGACATCCAACACTTCAATGCTCCTCCGTGCATGTGTATACAGACGGATCGGTCTCGTCGTATGCGTCACCAGCGGCTTTCGTCGTGCCTGCGCATCAATTCATTCGATGGTTTCATGTCCATGACAAGATCACACCAACATCCACGGAAATAGTGGCAATCTGAGAGGCCGTTCGCTATAGGTGTCCGCTACTTAGAGTTTTAATGAAAGAAAGCTTTTACTGAGTGTTGGCTCGTCAAACTGCCGAGCCATACACTCTAGCGGGAAAAAGGGCCATCATATTATATTTCAATGGATCCAGAGTGACTGCGGTGAATCCGACAACGAACTGGCCGATGCCGAATTTAAGAAGGCACTCGCACAACCAGGGCCACTGCTTGCAATTCCTTTGTCAAGAGCAGACACCAATTGCCTTCTCTCAAGTGTGATACGAAAAGTGAGAGAGAAACACTGGGGCAATTCAGGAAAATCGCCACAGACGACTCCAAATGTTGGACCCTACCATTAAATTTAGGCTACCACCAAATTCAGCGCAGCTGGGCCAGTCTTCTGCTCAAACGTAGGCTGGAGGTGGCATTTACGCGCGGGTACGTGCACCCCATGTGGCGCACCAAGTCTCCAGATTGTGAGCTGTGCAATGTGAATGAGACTATAGGTCATGTGATGCATGACTACTATCAGTACGTGGAAGAGCGACAAAAGTTGTCGCAGTTTCACCTGAAAGGCGAAGCATCAATTGCGATAGCAAATTTGTAGAGAGCTATACGGAGTAATGATATTAGCTTTATCAGCTGTATAAACTTGGACATGCAGCAGCACCGGCAACACGCAGAACTATTGTCGACGCCGTCGGCGTTTTGCCCGTGTTCGCTCAAAATGCGTTCGGCGTTGGTTGCTGTTGCCGGAGCCTCTGATATAAATAGGCACTTGGTGCCGCAGCTAAACGTCGCCTCCCTTGCCCTCCCCCCTCCCCACGGCCTCTCGCGCGTCGGAAGAAGGCGCGTTTGCTCTACATATATGGTGATTGTACAGGAGGAAAGAGACGCTTACTTCTGCAGCCCTTAAGCGAGTACGGCGCAGAACGCGCGTTTGTTCTCCGCCGTGCGTTCACTCTCCGTGAAAGCGCGCGCCCCTCGCGCCCTTTCACTCGCACATGCAGCGTTCCGCGCGCGGCGACGATTTCATCTCCGATGCGACGATTCATACGGAACCTCACGGCGACGGCGACGCCGACGGCAGAAATCTGCTTTTGAGTGTCCATATAATTGCTATCGCAATAAAATTTAAGCAATGACATTACGCGGCTCGACAGCCCACCGTTTTCGAAGGACGTCATTTTAGGCCCTTGGCAAGACGTGAAATCTAGTTTTCAGGACATAATGGCCTTATTTGGCTTTTTGAAATGTGCGGGCTTGGGCTTAAGGCTTTGAGGAGACATAATTACTTGTTATATGCCCATGCATTCTCCAGCTGTCGTCATTGTTGTTGTTGTTGTGTTGACCTGAGTGGTCGTGGCGCATACCCACAGTGGGGGATTGGCCATGAATCGGGTGGTTATATTCGGTGCATAAAAACAAGGGAATTAACGAATAGAATACTGGAGTTTAGAAAGGAAAATTTTGTGAGAGGAGAAGAAAAAAACACTAATTAATAATAGGTTAAAAAAGAAATAAATGAATAAAAGAAAAGTATGGTGGGAAAGGTGACAATAAGTTTAGCATGGTAATCGATTTGATTGAGTGAGATAATTTTGGATTGCCAAGCAAGCATTTCTGTGGCTGAACCCGATAATAGAGGCTCCAAAAGATAGAATTACAGGTTAGGATAAATCTAGGCCAATATCGCGAAGCGGGATTTCCAGTAGTCTTTTCCTTGTTGCAGAAAAACGCCTACGAGACAACAAGAAATGGTCTATTGTCTCCGCTTCGCCACAGAATGAGCATAATGGTGAGGGGACCAGACCAGACCTGTGTAAGTAAAAGTTTACCGTAGGGATACGGCAGCGCAGCCTCGTGATGGCCACTTCAATTTTCCGGCTTTGGCAAAAGTCTCTGTGCCAAGGGTATAGAAGATGTCTGTATTCCAAAGAATTTTTTAGAGCAGAGCCTGACACTGCCTGCATAATGACACTCCTGCGAAATCTCGCAGCAGTGACATGAGCAGTCAAAGGAAAATACGGAAAAATTGGTCCGGTTATCGATGCCTTGGCTAGTGAATCTGGTATTTCATTTATAGTAAGTCCTTTATGGCCAGGCACCCAAATTAAACGCAAACTTTTCAAATAACCAGGTATCAATGAATGAAACGTCCTCAATACGCGAGAGTCACAAGGAGCAGTGAGGGATGAGCACAATGATAATGAATCAGTGACTATCACGGCAGACGTAATTGATGGGTCTAATTTGCGTAGAGCCAGCACCACCGCCATAAATTCAGCTAAAAATATGGGTATAAAATCTGGCAGCCGAAGAGAAAATGTCCAATTGAGAATAAGGGAAAATATACCAACACCTGATTTTTCCTCACATTGTGAGGTATCTGTCGCAATAACGATGTTTGTTTGCAGGCTCTGCAGATGTTCTTGTAATAGACCATCTAGAATACTATGTGGAAGCAATTTTGATATATTAGGAAAGATGTCATCGAATTGAATATCAGTGGTAACAGATCTGTCGGGAATCGGAAGTACATCACAGATGCGCACGTCCAAAGGGTCAAGTAAATGTTGCGTGAATGTAATTTGGGGAGTTTGTGAACGCGGCCAGTTTACACGAAAAAACCAATCAGTTTGGCAAATGAATATTGTTTGAGAACGTCGCACCGGTGATTCGTAAATTCTCAAAAACGTCTGTGCTGTCAAAAGATGGAACCTACACGAAAGAGGAGGAACACGGGATTCTAGATAAAGAACAGAATTTGCAACAAATTTAGGAAGCCCTAGGCACAAGCATAATGCTTCCCTTTCTAAGAGGATCAAAATGCGGGAAGTGTAAGCTGGAGCTCCAGAGAAGAGTGCGCAACCAAATTCTAATACAGGGCGAACGTACATGCGATATATCATTAGAAGTGTATCTCTTCTCAATCCTATTCGACGATTGCTCAGCCTGCGCAAAATGCCAATTGCACGGGTACCTTTTCCAGTCACATGATCTATGTGTGGCCGCCAGTTGAGAGAGGAGTTATAAATTATTCCGAGGTATTTAACCGATTCTACTTTTGGTATGTCCTGTAGGTGGTAAGAGAGAGAGATATGCACTGGGTCATTTATCGGAAAACGAGAATGACACATTTGCTGGTGTTGAGTAAAAACTGGTTAACATCTAACCAGCTCTCCAGGGCACAAAGGTAATTTTGCAGTCGTTGATATAACGTATGAATGTCATTTGCAGATGCGAAAAACGCAATATCATCCCCATAAACATAAGTTCTGACTTCTTCATGATGGAGAATTGAGCTCATGACAATATTAAAAAGCGCCGGGGAAAGGACTGAACCTTGTGGTACTCCTCTCGTTTGTTTGCACCTAGAAGACGAAAAGCCGCTTTTGTAGCAGTAGAATTCTCTTTCACTTAAAAATGAATGAATCCACGCTATTATATAACCAGAGACACCACAAGATGTTAGCCGATTTATCAAAACTATGTGTTCCACGGTATCATATGCTTTAGCGATATCAAGCGTCACTAAGGCAGCATATTGCTTAAGATGTCGAGCAAGTTGTATCCGGCTTTCTAAGTCGACATAAGCATGCCAGATAGAGCAGCCAGCCCTGAAACCAATCTGACATGTACTAGGAATTGAATTATCGTTTACAAATTTCATGATACGAAGGTGAATAAGCCTCTCAATTAATTTTACTACATTTGACGTAAGCGCTATAGGCCTGATGTTCTCCAATGTATACCCTCCCCCTTGTTTCTTAAGTATCATTATTACTTTGGCAAGCTTCCACTGCAAAGGAATCCAAGCATTTTTAATCGAATAATTTACCACCTCTAAAAGAATGTTCGGCGATTCCTTTAACAATATTTTTAGCATTGCATTTGTGATTCGGTCAGGGCCAGGTGCTGTATTTGGCAAGCATGCTGCAGTCTGACTGAGCTCAGATAATGAAATTGAGGTGAAGCCATCCGAAGAGTTTAAAGCATAATGAAAAGTTGGAAGCCGGGCTGCAAATCGATTTTCTAAACCTTTGGCAATCACTTCTAAAGAGGAGCTCATTTCTTGCGGGGTCATAACGATGGAGTCTAATGTTAACGGCGTTGGTAGCACCTTTCTAGTGCGAATGCGAACAGAGCTCGCTTTTTTTTTATTTTGATAGATAATCGTAATGCCTAATATCATATTCATCTTTGGCTCGGTTAACAGTACGCTTAAATACACCAGCGTGAAACTGATAATTTTTCCAATTTTTCGGGCATTGATTATGGAGAAGTGTTTTCCAGGCTGCTTTTCTTTTTCTATAATCACGCGTACACTCATCATTCCACCAATTAACGACAAGCGGTGCGTTTAGCCGAAGGGATGACAAATTCAGCTTGCTTCCGGGAACCCTCAAGAACCGAACAAATCGTTGAAGCGATTTCCTTGTCATTGGTATTGGCAAGTTTCGAAACGGATGCAACTAAGACAGTCTTAAATTTATTGTGGTTGACAAATGTGCACGCCTGGTATTCTAAAGATGTTATTGGACACATGATTTCAAATGACACAGGAAGATGATCACTTTTGGTTGCTGAGTCAACCGTTAACCACGAAGAAACATTAAGGCCAGCACTACAAAATGTTAAGTCTGACACTGACCGAAAGTGGCCTCTAACAAATGTTACATGTCCTGTGTTCTGACATGAAAGGTTACTATCAATAGCCCATTCCCATAGTCGCTTACCACACAAATCTGTTTTTAGACCCCAAGACACGTGATACGAATTAAAATCTCCTGCGAACAAAATTTCTTTTCTACAAGCAGCTACAGCCCTATCAAGTTGACGCGTACTTTGCACACCGGTGGGGAAATCGGTATTAATAATTGAAAATGGTTGATACCCTGGGAGACATAAGTCTATCGCCAAAATTTCGCAGTCGGAGTCCATGAATTTAAAAGAAAGGTTTGCCTTATTACAAATTTTATTTGAAACAAGTATCAATAGTCCTCCGCCTCGCGGGTTACGATCTAATCGGAACGAATGAAAACCTTTCAAATGAAAATTTTTCTCTGGTGATAGCCAAGTTTCCTGAAAAATTATAACATCTGGATTAAGCTGATGGGATAGGTAAAACTAATCTGTTAAAGCTGAGAACATAGAGCGACAGTTCCATTGCAATGATCGCACAGCAGCGGCAACTGCCGCCTTAAGAAAGCTTTCTTTTTATTGCGATAGCAATTATATGGACACTTCAATCGGATTTCTGCCGTCGGCGTCGCCGTCGTCGTCGCCGTGAGGTTCCCGATAGATAAAACCTTCGCCGCGTGCTGTATGCCCGAGCGAAAGCGTGTGGGGACGCGCGCTATCACGGAGAGCGAACGCACTCAATCTCCCACGCGCAAGCAAGGAAGCGGGAAGCCAGCGCCGGAGGGAGCGGGGGGGGGGGGGGGGGCGCACTTCCATTCTGCCAACAACCGCGCTCGTCGCTCGCTTGCACCGTCTCTTATCTCCACACGGCTCTGACCTTTATGCGCTGCGCATTCGCCGCTCAGTTTCCGTTGAAGCGATAGACCGCACGTACCTTCGCCGCTACGGCGTATCCGCTTGCTGCCAGAGTTTTGACGGTCGTTGTCGGCAGTCATTCAGTGTGATCTATTCATGTTTGTTTGTGCGCGCTCACACCACGCTTGTTCATTCCGTTAGTACTAGTAGGGCGACATTTTCCAACGCACGCTACACATGCAATGCTGCCCGGATCGGCAGTGCAACGCTACAGGTGTGTCCCTTCGCACGCGCTGCCCACGGGAAGCGCTTCTCATCAACACCACCGTTTCACACGCGCCTTCTCGTGGTCATCGAGTCTCTCTTCATGTCGGTCTACTTACGCCGCAGCACACCTGCTTACTTTATCAGCTCATGTTTACTACAATTCATATTGCTACCAAAGCCGCTCACCTTACTTCGTATGACATTGCTGTGTTGCTATCGCATTCATTGCTTCGCCCTTAGGGCGAAACTGTGACATTTTTTTCACAGGCGATGGTTGACTCTTTTTTGGTTTTGGTTTCATAATCTTAGAAATTGGAGATCCCATGCGTTTGGGAGCTCGAGCGTCAAGTTCCAGTCCGAGGAAGAGGACTCACCCTCGCCTGTCGTCATTGCCCCCATCATGCTCCTCTTTCTTCCTTTTTTGTAGCGTTAGCTACACTGGCCTAGCCAAGCCCGTTTCGCGCGGCACATCAAGAGCCGTGCTGCGCATGCGCAAGGATCAGTGATGTCACACGGCTTGCGCACCGGAGCCACTGGAGCCGGCACCTCTCGCGCACTCCGCCGCCGCCGCGCGCGACTCACCGCCGCCGGTCTGCGCATTCCAGAGGAGTGACGTCGTAGCCGTGGTAGACGCACTGGCGCCGGCGCGCGCTCGCTGTGCAGTCGCCGTCTGACACTGCGCTGGAGCCGCTGCGCTTCTGACTGGCGTTTGCCAGTGTGGTATAGCCATGGAGAAGGAGAGCGCAAATGCTGCTCAACAGCGCAGAAGAACGGAGAAGCTTGACTCATCGGATCCCGAAGTAGTTGCCTGGCAATTAGCAGTTGAGCGTAGGAGGAATGAATACATGTGCCACATAATACGTATACCGCGTGTGTGTCATTGGAGCAGCAGTAAGCATGACAATCAAGCTAATCCTTGACAGTCTAGACAACCAGGAAAGCTAAGAATAATCAGCTGAATCTTTGCTAACGCTATGTATATCCTGGCATAGCCGAGCTAAGCCACTGCAACTTTTCTCTCCCTGTTCTTCTTTCCCAATGCAGACTAGCTGGCTAGAGGAATGTACCTCAGGACGACATCTTAGCATTTCGTATTATTACAATTTTTTTCCTTTTCTCGCTCTCTAACTTCTTCAATAAAGAAAATCACCAAAATTAAGATATCACTTTTTGTGAGAAGGCAGCTAAATATAACGAGCGAACTTACTTTGAACCTGTAAAATTAAACGAAGCCAAGAGGAGAATACGGCAGTGCCTTTCCCGAGTTTAGTTTCCCTCTCGATTATGTCATTTTCACATCAACATAGAAAAGCCAGCGTGACCACCGTTTAGAAAAACGAAACACTTACCACCATACAAAGAACGTAGGTTGGTCTAACCGATGGCGGCAAGAACTTCGCCGCAGCGTTTGTAGCTAAAATCGTGTGTCATTCAGCAAGTGAGCACAACATCCAAAACACACGTTACCTTACGCCAAGTACAGGCGCCACTTAAGAAGACTATTCACGGAACCGACACTCCCAGGTTAAAATGTTGACAGGTAGTGGCTTTTATGGCCAAAGTGTTTTCGTCTTGAACATTCTTGGGGGTGAGCCAGAAAGTTAGGCATCCAATGGAGAACACAGGGTTAAGATTTAGGCGCGACAGCTTTAGGAAGAGCCGTTCATGAGGAACCTTGTCGAAAGCCTTTCGGAAACCTAAAGATAAGGATCTACAGGTAGATTTTGATCAAGATGTGAGCTTGTGCTATTAACGAAGAGAGCTATTTGAGTCTCGCAGGACATGCCTTTCTAAAAATCATGTTGATTAGGATTGAAGCAATTAGCGGATGTTAGAAAGTTTACAATACGGGAATAGATTAAAAGCTCCATTAGTTTTGAACAAGCACTGATGAGGGAAATGGGTGGTAATCGCGGGTCGATAACGATGATCCTATTTTTTTCGGGCACTGAAATTATCTATTTCCCAGTCGTGCGGTATATGACTGAAAGATATGACACACGATTACACTAGAGATATGCGAAGTTTACTTAAGCATTGTGGAATCGATTCCATCAATGCCGGCCAAGGATGTTATTTGAAGGATTCTATTAGTTTGGTGAAACCGTATGCTTCAAGCGTTATGTCTGGAATGGTTGGGTGGTTGAGATAAGGACAGTATGGGAGTTCAGTTATAGGTTCAGGAGTGAACACGGAAGAGAAGACAGAGTTTAGTACTTCACATGATTTATGGTCATGAACACGTTTATTGTCTTCATCATACAATGATAATGGTTTGTATTTGTTTGCGTTAATGTATTTCCAGAATTGTTTGGGATTGATTTGCAGCATTCTGGGGAGTGCTGTTGAGCAAAAGGTTCGTTTAGCTGTTGCGGACAAAGAATCAAACGCCTTTTCACTGTCGTGATATTTTTCCCGAGCAGGAGCTGTGTTGGAGTGTTTGGCGGTGCGAAATAATCTTTTCTTTTAAATTTTTAGACGTTTTAATGTGTTGTTGAACTATGGGGACGAAGGTCGTTTGGTAAAGGTTGGTTCGGGCGAGTTCGGGCATATTATTTTATAAAAAGCGACCAGTTGGTGTTAATTCCCTTACAAAAATGGTTCTTGAATTTCTGATTACATCTTGATTTGTTTTTGATGATACATCAGAGTGTTATCATAAATTCAACAGATGATTACTTTTAACATCAAGTTGGCAACAGTCACTCAGTAGAGAATACACATCACGATTTCTGCAGAGAAACCTATGCAGATTTGCAACTTATATATTTTCCTGGTGTATAAACACTACAGACATTTAACATCAAGTTGTCAGCAGTCACTCAGTAGAGAATACACATCACAATTTCTGCAGATACACCTATGCAGATTGTCAGCTTATATGCCTGATGTATAAACACTACAGACATTTAGCATCAAGTTGGCAGCAGTCACTCAGTACAATATAGACATCACAATTTCTTAAGATAAACCTATGCAGATTTTCAGCTTATATGACTGATGTATAAACACTGAAGACATGTAGCATCAAGTTGGCAGCAGCCGCTCAATCGAGAATACGCACTATGATTTTTGTAGTTAAATGTACAGAGGTATTTATAGTGTTCACTGATGTATAAACACATCCTATATAGATGTAGTCTCTAACCCATCCATGTAGTGTTCTAACATAATAAAAAACGAAGATTTTTTATAATTGGTTTGATAAAGCAGAGTTTCAGATTTTCGCTTCAATTAAGTGCAACTATCGCGATTTTTGTGGTGAACTGACCGCAGATTAGTGATGCTTGAATTTTTTTTTTTTTTTTTGCGCACGAGTTCTCACGGCGTCATCGCGGTTAATATGTGCCAAATGGCAGGACGGCGAGTATTTTTTTTTAGTTTCTCTGAAAATGCATAAATTTCGGGAGCTACGATAGGTTACATGTTCAACTCGGAACCAGCCTGCGCGGTCGCCGATGCACCGCGACACAAGCTTGCGTTAGCCCACCGGCGACACAAACATCGGCTCGCAAAATAATTTCCGCTAGATAAAGTGATGCGTGCATTACATTATATGAAAAGCGATGTCTACTGTCAAACGTTGAGCACCAACGAGAGATCCGATACTTGACCAACTCAGCTGCAGTGCACCGCGACATACGGTGCATGGTGCACCCGCTCAGCTATGCATGACATCGCAGTCGACAGCGCCACGAATATCACCGTATATTTTCTTCTTTGTATGAAATTATTGTGAGCATATGGTAAAGTGGCAACAACGGTAACAGAATATTGCAGGTGCTGCCTGTCGGTAGTTCGTTGCGAAGCGCCGTGAGCTTAGAGCTACGAAGGTAACTGGAAAAGGCCTAGCGACGATGTCGGCGCCCCCGAGCGCTCAGCGGTGGTGATCAAGGCTGCCGGCGATATGACACAGCGACCGCTCTTCTGTCGTGGACTGACCAAGTCGCTGTACGGCTGCCGCAGAAATTCAGGACTAATCCTCTGCCGTTCGCGAGCATAACAGCCATAGAATGGCGGCCCGCGAACGGCCAACGGCGCGCTGCAAGCTGCCGTGGACGCACCTGTATACACCGCGAGCCGGCTTGGACACGTACCGCTTCGCAGCGGTTTACGCACGCTGCCGCATAGCAGCCGGTTTTTCATTTCTGTGCGTAATTAGGCAAGAACATTTTCGAGCAATCTCATCAGTATGTATTTTGTAAACGCTAGCGGTCGTTTTGTGAAGCGTCATCCATCCGAAACTGCTTAGAAGCGAGAGCTCTTAGAGAGGCTTAAGTCATCGACGCGCCCGTGCTAATTAGTGGTCGCTAATATAAATGCGTGTATATATATTGCGGTTTTATGTTAACAGGTACGTGCGCTGTTGACGTGCCTGTTAGCTCACTCTATTGTTACAAGCATTATGTTGAGATTTAATGCTTAATATCATAGACAAGAGGCACTCCCACTGGCACCGTACTGGTGGTGCAAACTTGATGGCTATATATATATATATATATATATATATTGACACGCGTGCTCTACAGGCAGACGACGACGACGATGGGGGCATTAGCGGACTCCGTCTAGTGGGTCAATGGAATTATTAGAGAAAGAAGACGTGTGTCTGTTCTGTTTTGTTTGAACAGGTCGTCCTGTGCTGTTCTTGAAGAACGTCTCCCTGTCTTCTGTTCGCGTTGTATCGCGACACTGGTGGAGGTGCTGGGTATTGACAGCGCCTGATGCCCCGGACTCTTCTGGGAGTCGTTCATCTAGCCCGGACGCATTGTCACCAGTTACGACACCCGTGCATCACTTCAGTCGTCGACTGCTAGGCCTTGCCCCGGAGTTCTCCCCTCTTCAACCACCTCACAGGAGATCCACACATCGGGCAATGGCCGAAACCAGCGCACCGCTAGCACCCCAAAGCAGCGGGTCTCCCAGCCCGCAACAGGTAACCGTTCGTCATCCGCTGGTCCCCGATCGCTATCGCGGTGCAGCCTTCGAAGACATTGAAGACTGGCTTGACAAGTATGACCGCGTCGCACAGATTAACCAGTGGACAGAGCAGCAGAAGCTCTCTTACGTCTATTTCGCCCTTGACGACAGTGGCCGTACTTGGTACGAGAACCGCGAAGCTGACCTAACGACATGGAATGACTTTCGGCAGAAAATCACAGATACATTTGCAAGTGCCGACCGACGCGACCGCGCCCAGCAATTGATGGAGCTACGGGTGCAACAACCCAATGAGTCGGTCACAATGTTTGCCGAAGACATGGCCCGTCTCTTTCGTAGAGCCGACCCGAACATGACCGAGGATAGAAAGCTGCGCTACCTCATGCGAGGTGTAAAAGAGCAGTTGTTCGCGGGGCTTGTGCGAAATCCTCCAGTCACCGTCGCTGATTTTATCAAAGAGGCTGCGGCTATTGAGCGCGCTCTTCATCAACGGTGCAGGCAGTACGATCGACTGTCCAACAGCACCGCAATCAATGCCGCCGCATTGACTCCACAGTATCAGAGCTCCTTGCGGGAAATGATCAGAGAGGTCGTCAGAGAAGAACTTCACAGAATTATGACACCGACAGTGGATAGACCCGTCGCGTCAATCGCCGAAGTGGTTCGCGACGAAATCAGGCAGGCGTTCCCGGCTGCCGATCTTCAAGAACAACAGCGTCCCATGAGTTACGCCAGCCGCCGTCCGATGTCCCCCACCCGCTACAGCCACACCGCCGTACCACCAGCCTCCGACAGCCGCTCCTTGGTCGCCGCCACAAGAGGAGGCTTTAAGGCGCGCACCCGTGATGCCGATGCAGTCATACCGCCAGCCGTCATTAGCCGCGCCGTGGACCACGCCGCAAAATGACCCTACGAGACGGCCACAATATCGGAGATCCGACGCGTGGCGCACCGCCGATAACCGTCCTCTCTGTCTCAACTGCGGGGGTGCCGGCCATATTTCGCGCCATTGCTGGCATCGCGACTCGTCATTTCGCCCTCTTCGTCCGTGGTCTGATGTTCGACGCACAAATGACGACTCCGTGCTACGGCGCGACGACGCTGCTTTTCCTCCCATAGCGCACCCGAATCAAGCATCTGCGCCCAATGATCGAACTGATTTCGGCCGTCGGTCACGCTCTCCAACCCCTCCACGCGAGCTGCCTGCTGGACGCTCTTTTGCTGACGTTCAAAGACGAAGGTCACCCAGTCCCCGCCGGGGAAACTAAAGGCGGCGACCTCTGGGGGTAAGGTTGCAGGCCCGCCGCAAGACCATAAAAAGCCCCCAACTCTCCCGCTGCAGAACGCCGAGAAGCCGATAACCACTGACCCCGAAGAAATTGTGAGCGCCGACCTTGATATTTTCGTGGATGGACAGCCGGTGACAGCGTTAGTTGACACTGGTGCCGACTTCTCTATAATGAGTCGGGAACTCGCCCTCCGCCTGAAGAAAGTACAGACGCCATGGGCGGGACCTCACATAAGGACGGCAGGTGGACAATTGCTGATGCCTACTGGAAGATGTACTGCTAGGCTTAACATTGGAGATTCGTCGTTCGTGGCCGCTTTCATAATTATTCCCGTGTGCTGTAAAGATTTGATTATTGGAATGGATTTTCTAAGAGAATATGGCGCCGTAATTAACATCCCAGACCGCATGGTGACGTTTTATAAAAGCCCTGGTTTAGTTCATTGCTTATCGCCGCAACACAACTCCTTTCGTCTAACAGAAGACGACGTCTTAATCCCACCTCGGTCATGTATCCTTGTTTCCGTGGCATGTGACGTACCGTTTCATTGCGAAGGAGTTGCCGACCAAATAACCATTTTGTTGTTTACTCACGGTATCTCTGTCACACGAGGAATTGTAAATGTCACCGACGGGCGCACGAATTTATTGCTAACAAATTTTAGCACAGAGCGACGGCACCTTCCAAAAGGCACGGCTGTGGCTTATTTTGACGGTGTTGCGGATGCTCGCGGCTGCTGTTCACTACTCGAAGAAGCGCCTACACCAGACCCAGCTCCTGCACTTGACGTCAGCACTGTTTTGCCACAGCACGAACGCGAACGGCTTCGTACGCTACTAGCCAAGTTCAACGACTGCTTTGCGTCGACGTCAAGAGTCGGTCGGACGCCTCTAACAAAGCACCGAATAATTACAGAGGATACGGCAAGACCAATTCACCAAAATCCTTATCGTGTGGCTCCCAGAGAACGTGAAGCCATACAACAACAGGTGACGAAAATGCTTGAAGACGACGTGATCCAACCATCAACGAGTCCCTGGGCATCCCCTGTAGTTCTAGTCAAGAAAAAAGACGGCAGCTTGCGTTTCTGTGTGGACTACCGAAAACTAAATCAGGTGACGAAGAAGGACGTGTACCCACTTCCCCGTATTGACGATTCCCTCGACAGGCTTCGACACGCACGTTACTTCTCTTCCATGGACTTAAAGAGCGGATATTGGCAAATTGAGGTAGACCCGAGGGACCGTGAAAAAACTGCTTTTGTGACGCCAGATGGCCTATACGAATTTAAGGTTTTGCCTTTCGGCTTGTGCTCTGCCCCTGCTACGTTCCAACGCCTCATGGATACTGTGCTTTCGGGTCTGAATTGGAAAACCTGCTTAGTGTACCTCGACGACGGCATCGTGTTCTCCGCAACGTTCGACGAACATCTCGCACGGCTTGAAGCGGTTTTGCAGTCCATACGATCCGCCGGCCTCACCCTGAAGCCGGAGAAGTGCCACTTTGGCTTTGCGGAACTACAGTTTCTTGGCCACGTCGTCAGTCACGCCGGTGTCCGCCCAGATCCCGAAAAACTTGCCGCCGTCGCCCAGTTTCCCGTACCATCCGATAAAAAGGCTGTCAGGCGCTTCCTCGGTCTCTGCGCCTATTACCGGCGCTTTATTTCAGATTTTGCTCACATTGCGTCGCCGTTAACTCGCCTCACGAGAGACGACGTTGCTTTTGTATGGGGCGACGAAGAGCAAAGTGCATTTAACGTCTTGCGGCAACGTCTCCAGACACCTCCAGTACTGGCCCACTTTGATGAGACCGCTCCTACATTGCTCCACACTGATGCCTGCAATGTTGGCTTGGGAGCTGTTCTTGTGCAACGGCAGGAGGACACGGAAAGAGTGATTGCCTACGCAAGCAGAACGCTCTCACGCACAGAGGCAAATTATTCCACAACTGAGAAGGAATGCCTCGCCGTGGTATGGGCGGTTATGAAATTTCGCCCATATTTGTATGGCCGCCCATTCAAAGTTGTCAGCGACCACCATTCACTGTGTTGGTTGACGAACCTTAAAGATCCTTCTGGACGATTGGCGCGTTGGAGCTTATAAGGCTGCAGGAATTTGACATGACAGTCACGTACAAGTCGGGGAAGCGACATACGGATGCTGACTGCCTGTCTCGATCACCGATAGAGTCGGCTTGTTCACTCGAAGAAGATGAAACAGCATTTCTTTGTGTTCTGGACACCTCCGCCGTCGCTCAACAACAACGGGACGACCCTGAGTTGCTTGGTCTAATCAATTACTTAGAAGGAAGATCTGCGAAAGCACCTCGAGTTTTCGCAAGAGGATTGTCATCGTTTTGTTTACGGGCCAACGTCCTTTACAAAAGAAACTTTTCTTCGACCGGATCCCCCTATCTGCTCGTCATTCCTGCAGCTCTTCGTATGGAAGTACTTCAAGCCTGTCACAACGAGGTGACTTCTGGTCACTTAGGCTACACGCGAACATTGGGCAGAGTGCGCATATATATATATATATATATATATATATATATATATATATATATATATATATATATATATATATATATATGTATATATATAGCAAGGCAGATGTCATTGCGTGTGCACTACAAGCAGTATGTGTATGTTAGATTTAGTTGTACCTGAAGTGTTTGAGGTGCCATGATATGTGATTCAGTTGTACATAGGAGTATTGTGGTGCTTGAGGTGCCATGATGTGATTTCCGTTGTCTCGTACTGAAAAAAAGGAGGAAAAAATAGGCTCGAAAAAAAAGGAAGAATTTTTTTTCTTTGGTTTGGTTTTTCAGCGCCATCTATCGGTTTATGCAGTAAGTACTGTTTTTAGTGATCTAAGCCTTTCCGAAATGTGGTAATCGAGAATGCACCACAAATGCAGTAATCAAGAATGCATCAGAAACGCGGTGGCCAAATACATGCAGAAAGGTATCAAGTACTCATCACAAAAAAGCATCAGAATGTAACCACAATTTTGGTAGGTTTGATGAGAATTGTATACAGCTAGCACGACAGTCTGGGAGTTAAGTTATAGGTTCAGGAGTGAACACGGAAGAGAAGACAGAGTTTAGTACTTCACATTATTTATGGTCATGAACACGGTTATTGTCTTCATCATACAATGATAATGGTTTGTGTTTGATTTGGTTAATCTATTTCGAGAATTGTTTGGAATTGATTTGCAGCATGCTGGGGAGTGTTGTTGAGTAAAAGGTTCGTTTAGCTGTTGCGGAGAAAGAATCAAATAGCTTTTCACCGGCATGATATTTTTCCCAAGCAGGAGCGGCGTTGGAATGTTTGGCGGTGCGAAATAATCTTTCCTTTTAAATTTTGAGATGTTCTGATGTGTTGTTGAACCATGGGGACAAAGATAGTTTGGTAAAGGTTGGTATGTACACCTCAGCGAGTTCGAGCATATTTTTTTTTAGAAAGCGACCAGTTGGTGTCAACTGTGCGTTTCGGGAAATCTACAATATACCAGCTGTAATACAGGGTTAGTTCACTGTTACTAATGATGTAATCACATTTATCGTAAGGTGTTATTTTCTTCTTTCTTTTTTGCTCTGAGGTATAGTTGACAGGATAATTCTGCATGGAGTATTGAGTGATCACTTAGTTGTCGTAGGTGTGTTACAGAGGAACAGATGTGTTACAGATGTGTTACAGATGTGTTAAAGAAATTACTGTCGGGATGGATGGATCCAAACAACTTTATTAAAAATCCGGCGAAGTTGAACGACCCGCGTTCAGGTCTCCCATGAGCGGACTTCGAGGCCTTGCCTTGTCACCGCCTCCCATGCCCGCTGGACTGCCCACTGTTGTGTCTTGAGGTTGGAGCTGCGCAGAGCGGCGGCCCACTTTGACGCAAGATCCTCAGGAGCTACTGCTATTTTAGCTTCTATAACAGGACACTCCCACAACATGTGCGAGCGCGTCTCTCTAGTTGCCTCAGATAACTTGCAAAGAGCACTCTGGTAATGCGGGGGGAAATATGCCGCAATTGCACCGGATTGTATAAGGCGTGTGGGTTCAATTGTCGCCAGACGACTGCCTGGTGACGTTGCATTTTGGGTGACGTGGGAGCAATATCTTCCTGCCTAACTGGTAGTGCTTGGTGATATTGTTGTATCTCACAAAGCTTTCTCGCGTGTTGAGCACCAGGAAGTCTGAACTCGAAGAGGGAGGGGATATGACTCGGCGCGGCAGCTCAGTTCTCGCGCAGAGCGGTGTGCCACCTCCTTCAACATAGGGGGAAGGGAGGGGGGGCTGGTCGTTTGGGGTGGCAACGTGCACTAGGAACAACATCATCGCGGCGCTATCGAAGTGCTTTCCACCTGCTTTCTTTAGGATCTGAAGAGCTTTGGAGGAAATGCGCCCCCGCGCGTTATTACGAACTGCGGATTGTGAGTCGCTAAGAGCTACCTCGCAGAGCGGGTCGGTAAGCGCAAGAACAATCGGAACCTCTTCCATTCTTTCTGGGTATTCCTTGCTGACCCTACAGCAGCTAATACGTGTTAGCTGCTGTAGGGTCAGCACGTTCGAGCCGGGAGGTAATGTCTATGACTGCCGCCGTGAATCAGTGTTCTAGTGTTCTGCCGCGTCGACGAAGCGCGTAGTCCTCGTACCACCAACGGAGCGCAGCAGTGCCTTAGCACGGGCCTGGCGTCAGCCCCCGTTATGTTCGGCGTGCATGTTTCGAGAGACAGGGGCGACGATCAGCATGTCGCTGATGGTGGGTGGAATGGCCTGTTTCTGACTGAGTTGGACGTGGTAATTGAAGCTGAGTTTCTGCACGATGTACCGACCCGTGGCTGTGAGTGACATGCATTCGAGTTGCGAGGCTCTTTGCGCATCCCCGATTTCCTCAAGCGTGTTGTATACCCCCAGTTTTAGCAGATCAACAGCGCTCGTGGACTTCGTAGACCAAGGGCGATGTTGTAAGTCTTGCGTATAAGGGTGTTCAGTTTCTCCCTTTCGGTGACATTTCAGTTGTGGAAGCCAGCCGCATAAGTAATGTGACTGATTGCGAAGGAGTGTATGGGGCGCATGACGCTGTCCTCCTTCATGTCCGTGGGCTTGTTTATAATGTGTCTGTTCAGGCGAGTAGCCGCTATAACCTTGCCTTAGATCTTGCGCATAGCTTCTGCGTTTGACCCGTTGGCTGTTACATGCATGCCGAGGATGCGTATCTTCTGGACTCGGGGAATACAAGCGCCGTCTTGCCGCAAACAGGAGTATTTCCTCACATTTCCTCGATTCGCCGGTAGGCTAGGGCCGGCGGCGCGGGCGATTGAGGAGCAGCTCCGATTTGAGTGGAGATAGTCGGAGACCCGTGTCTTGGAGGCATGTACGTATCTACTGCAGAGACCGCTGTCTGTGAAGTGCCTTCTATCTATCTATCTATCTATCTATCTATCTATCTATCTATCTATCTATCTATCTATCTATCTATCTATCTATCTATCTATCTATCTATCTATCTATCTATCTATCTTTCTTTCTTTCTTTCTCTTTTATTCGAGAGAATTTTCATACAAATTGGCTCAGGAGGCACAACAAAAAGCCCGGAGAGAGCCAGACTAGGTTGTGCCACCCTGACAGCGTAGGCAGCAAGTCTTGTTTTGATGGCACTTCATAGGCCGACCCAGATACAATAACATCAATGCAGATACATAGAGATATGCAGTTCCTTTTTCGGAACGAGAATCAAAACCTAATACATATGCACACACATAATGAAGTAAATTTACACAATACACAATGAAATACAACACAATACACAAGATTAATACCGAGAATTGGTTCAGGGGCTAACATCTCCCATCTGCTCAAATAGTAATAGGGCTTTAACTTGCTTCTTGAATTGAATTGGAGAAACTCTAGAAATAATTAGATTTAATATGTCAGGAGACTTATTGAGGAGTTCTGGTATTAGTGACGGTAACCACTGTAAACCGTAATTTGTGCGTGATCTCGTTTTAACTATTAAGCTGTGTCGTAGTTTATAAGGGGACTGCTTAACTTGATAGGTTTCTTGAAAATTTATTGTGTTTTCTCGGTATTGACGTAGGTCTTCCAGACATAGATTTTGTTTTAACAATTGTTTTATTTGAATTTTGAATTTGTCACTTTCCGCCTTAGCACCTATGCTAAAGATTTCGGCAAAAGGTAATAGCAATGCGGATCCAATGCAACCTTCTTTTTTGTTAAATGTCCCGGAACGGTTTTCGTCACACTCAAAGACAGAAAGTATCTCTCAACGAATGCTTTCTCACGAGCATTTTGTGTCAGCCCGCTCTAATAAAACGGGTACGAGTGGTGAAACATAACTCTTATTTTAAGCCACGGCGTTATCACTCAACGTTTATACCGTGTGGTCATCGCTATATCCCGCCTCCTTCGCGTGGTGACCCAAGTTTAGTGTGCTTCCGGTTAACTTAAACCGAATGCGTTGCCGCGTCTGTTTTCTACCTAGTTGTTCTCGTTAAGCCTTGGCTACATGGCGCGAACTTTCAAGACAAATTTCGCACGACGAATGAATTCGTGTCGGCATGACGCGCAATGTTGCCAGCTTATATACATGAAGCTAAACGAGGCAGACCACGCCGGACATTCCTGGCGTTGCTGCGGCGAATGCTCGGATGTGTAATCAACAAAGTTGCTGTTTTCTATGTTATTTCGGTTTGAGAAAAGTCTGACCGCATGTAAATATCTAATGCGGATGTTTACAATTCTTTCCATTTTACGCTCGCGAGATTTCTTGGCAGCCGTCAGGAGCAAAAATAAACGTTGCCACAGCTAGGCTAGAGCTGCGGCTAACGTGTGAAAATTTCAAATTGGCTCTTGATAACGTTTCCTTTACTCTAAAAATAAAGAAATAACGAGTTACAATAAAAATACCTACAATTACCACAGAATTCAAACTAACACTGAGTTGCACCACCGCACTAAAGAATTACTCAACATGGTGGCTCTCTCACAGACGTTTTCTCACTTTGTAAGGCACGCATTCGCAGCGCTTTCCTTATTCGATTCATCTCGACGTATTAGGATATTTTCTTGCTGCCATTATAAGCACATTATACACGACACTGGACTGACTGGCAAATGTGGAACCTGTGGCTGCCGCTTCAAGCATCTTTATTTTTAGTATTGCGGTTTGAGCGCTGCATTGATCAACCCGCAGTATTCAGTCACTCAAGATTTCAATCGCAGTATTGATCAAGGAGGTTGGTGTTGAGAATAAAATGCGGACTGTTTGAATATATCTTTTAACGATCAGATGGACCTCCACTACTCACTCAGTAAGTTTCTACACAATTGTTAAAATTGCTTAAGGGTCCCTCTAAAAAGTGATTCAAACATATTAGCGCCCGTTAAGTGCAAGTGGATCGTCGCACGCAGAAAGAAATGGTTGCTGAACCCAAGCAATACTGGCCATTGAATACACTAGCAATACTTTGCAAGTACAGTGTGAGGTATTTGACTGTTCTTGATGATGGCGGCCGACGTATTTTGGTAGATGACATCGTAGTGTGCCTACGACGACAGGGATGGCGCGACGACAACGGAATGATGGCTGTGAAGATGATGATCGTTCGTTGTGGTGAACTGCCACGACGAAACCGCGTATTTGACAAGAGATGCGCATCGGACTTTTATTAATTTTCATTCAGACTATAACAAAAGAATAAAAAACTACATTCGTATTGCTAGGAGGCTGTTAAAAAAGCTGAGGAGCCATTCCACTCTGTGAAGGTGGATGAGCAGCGAATCGGTAGGACATCACACAAGGTTAGACAATGGTACATGCATTTATTTTCGTCTCTTGGTAATGGCAGTGACAATAGCTTTCTGATTACTATGATAAACAGTGATTGGTTTGGTTAAACATGCGACAGATTCTAGGCCAACGTTAAATCTTACACGACCGTTGTTGAGTGACTTGGATTGGTGTGGCTCTTCAAACCAAACTGTTCTAGTGCAAGCTGTGTGACCCATTTCTTGTGTGGTTTTGAAATGTCGACATCGAAGTCTCCAACGATGATCACAGAGGTAGTGTCATCACGGCTAAACCATCCATAGGGCGTGGTCATGAACGTTTCTTTATCACACTTAGATGTACGTGGAGATATGTATACAGTGAATATCACAATTTCATCTTTCGTTTGTACGGCACAGACCCAATGCCACAGTAGGCGGCATTGTTCTCTTTAGAGTCAAGGGTGCATAGTTGCAGATAAATTTTGTCCTTTCCGTGTATGGCAACGCCTCCTGCTCGTGATCCAATGTGCTCTTCGCAAACAATTGTAGAATACCCATCGACTCGAGACAATGAAACTTGATTGACTTATTTAATTTATTAAATATATTTAAATATATTACTTCTTTTACCCCGCACCTCCACCAAAAAAATGTTACGGGGTAAATGAATCAAGCAATATGCTTAGAGAATATTTACAACAACTAGTGGCTGACAAAATGGCAGTTAGCTTGTGAAGTTAACAGCGTCGTCTTCTTCGGTGTAATCTTGCACGTCTTCTTCATCAGCTTGTCGCAATATTTATTAATATTGTTAGGGGCAAAATGCCTGAAGGCGGCTTCACCTCCGCCATGGGTTGGCCCACGCTCACCTTAATTCATCGTTGATGCACGGACACGAAAAAATTCACTGCCCTTCCATTACGCCGGAGATGTAAGCCAGCGAAGGTGTAACTATGGTGGGTCTGCTGAAGTGAATATTGCTATCGTGAACTTATAGATTATCATTATAGACTACACTGAGCGTCTTCGGCATGTTCGTCAAACACCAAGGAAACCAGCGTCTTGTTGTCACCCGGCGCGATGGCCAAGCAGTGTGCTTGCTGCGGCAAGTCCGCCCCATCGTTATAGACTAGCGTATGAGCCACAGCGTTCACAGCCGCGGAACACTGCACGGCAGCGTCAGGATCCTGTGAGATCTGTCCCGCTCCTGCTCTTGGCGGCTCATACCCATAAACCCAACGCCGGTATAAGCCACACGTGATTTCTTTCGTACCTTCCTTCTTCTTTCTTTCTTTCTCTCTTCCTTTCCCTCTTTCATAATTTTTTTCCTTCCTTCCTTCTTTCTCCTTCATTTCTTCTCTCTGGCTTATACGCGCTTATATACAGGGTGTCCCAGCTATCACGCAGCACGATTTTAAACGAAAAAATTACTGGCAGCTACTCCACTACACTGGAAACAATACTCACTAGGTATGCTCCGCGTAACGCCGTTCCTCTTTTTTAAATAAAAATCATGGTGCGTGATAGCTGGGACACTACATATATATATATATATATATATATATATATATATATATATATACTTGGTTCATACCGGCATATCCAATGCGGGTTTACGCCACACGTGATTTTATTATCGTTAATCGTGACGTAATTAAGTGACGAGCATGTCATATTATTGCTGTCATGACCTATCAGTCATGTTAGTCATCCGTTTTGTCACCTGCGCTAAGGCCCAACTAGCGGGAAACCGCCACGCGCATGAAGCCGAAATGCTGAAGACGATAGTTTTTTAACGATTCTGTCCGTCCCTACCGCGTCCCACACCCCCATAGCGCATGCGCGTCCCCTCTCTCTCCTCTCCTATTCCCCCTTTCTCTCCTCTAGGAATCCTCTACGGAGGGGCGCCCGCGTGCCCCACTCCCACAACGTTTGCGCGTCCCCTCTCCCTCTCTCTCTCCTCTCCTACGCTCCCCCTTTCTCTCCTCTAGGAATCCGCAGCGGCGCGCTCGACAGGTGGTGCGACAGCTGCATATTCCGCTGGGGGCGCCACAGTAGTTCCGCGGTATGAAAATGACGGAGCGTGCGCACCTCATTCTCTTTCCTTTGCAGCGCCACGATGAGCGCTCGGGCCGCTGCCGCGAAACCATCTTCCGCTCAAGCTAACCATCTCCCAGCTGCTTCGTATCCACACATGGTTCCCTTTAGCAGAGATGGAGTAATTTTTTGTTCTAAACGCGGACACGAGCCTGGGGAACTTGAAACTAGCCCTTAACAGCTTCGCTGTTTTAAAACGAGCTCTAGCCACATACAGCTATCGCTATAAAGCACTTCGGCGGCGAACGCGCTTCACAACTCGGTTGCACAAGAGCAGGTGTCCAATGGAACAGCACCTTTGTTGCGACCGGAGAATGCTGCAGGCGGAGAATGTTCCGCGGACATCCCGCATGTGAACGGAACCACTTTCGGGCTCACACACAGCCGGGCCTCATTTAGTTATCCGCGTCACACTGAGCGTGGCCACCCCTGCAAGGTCTTCAAGAGCTGCACTACTCGTTCCGTCGCTAGCTACGTTGGTAGAGCGGAGGACTGCAGATGTTTGCCCGACGCGGACATCCATAGGTCGCTGGATCGAATCCGGTTCGACGGATTCTTTCGTATTAGGAGCAAATCTCCTTAGGCTCTCACGATGTCCGTTGTCGCAGTCGACGTCGTAGCTCCCAGCGCAGCGCGCATTCCAACCCAGTGGTGCTGCGCTGCGCCGGCGCTGCTCCGAAGCCCCTCTCCGAGCAAGTGCACGACGTCATGCCCAGAACCGTTCGCAGAGCGTACGCAGCGCGCATACCGACCGCGCGCAGGTGTTGGGCCGGTACCGCGCCGCTGTCGCTACACTTAGCACTGCAGTATGGAGGAGCACGAACGTAAGCGCAAACGTGACTCTGATCCTACACTTCGAGAACGAGACGCGGCAGCCCAACGGCTACGCCACGAAGCTAATCCCGAGCTACGAGCACGAGAAGCAGCAGCCGTTATCGTCCAAGGAGCTTCGCTCCATAATCAGCACTCACTTCGTGGATCGGCTGCAATTTTTTACAGCGTAAGCTGTTATGGGCTCATTCGATTAGCTATTTCGGGTCGCGATGATGCCGCCGCCGGTGTACCCCCCGCGTAGCCACTGTCGCCGAAAAAGCGAAAAAAGTACCCGATTCGCTGCCGGGTTCGAACCCGCGCCGGCTGCGTGGGAGCCGGTTACTCTACCACTGAGCCACGCAAGCGCTGGCTATGGGGCCGCCAAAAATACCCTATTTAAGGCATACGCAGGGAGAGACGACTCGAGCCTCCGCCAGTATGGTGGCGCCATTTAGGTAAGTTGCCTGCAAATGCAGCGTCCGCAGGCGCAGACGACAAACGTTACTTGCGATGCGCAATCAACGCGCTCTTGAACTGCCGAGCATCCGTCAGTATGGTGGCGCGATCTAGTTAATGTACCTGCAAACGCGGCACGCCCGACATGTAAGATGTAGTTGTAACGCTTGATCGGGCTCAGCAGACTGCGGCGGAGAGAGCCTTACAAGCCGCAGCTCACCATCGACGCCAGGCGGACTGTTCAGATTGTTCTCGTCAAAACGAGGTCAACAGACTGCCGCGAAGACCCTGTTGTCTGTGGTGCCCAAATTGGAGCTACTCTTGAGCCGCTCCACCAGCCAATGCCTCTTTTACTAAATGCCTGTCGCGTGGTCTGGTAAACTCGCTTCCGTGCCCTCTCCCTTTTCTCATCTCCGCGAAAAGGCAACCAGCGCTGCTCGTGGCGCACTTCTGCAACCTAGATCACGTGCTGCGGCCTCTGAGATTACCGTAGCATCTGTTACCGTCTCAGGGTCGGCAGGCGCTATCGAAGCGCCGGCGGAAGTCTTCGGCCGTCGCTGGCGCCATCGCCGGAAGTTGAAAAGGCAACGAGCGCCGCCTCACGGAATTAATGCGTAACTAAGGGAATCGCCGCCCCAATGGGAAAGCGAGCGACGTGGTGGGCCTCCAGTAAAGGAGGCATTACACCAGCTTAAGCTGCGACTGTGCTGCGTGGGCCGCGCAGGCCTGACTTTTTTTCAGAGTTTTTTGTTTTATAATGCGTTCGTATTATTATGATACTTCACGCACAATAAGGGGGCTATCAATATATCTATGCATGTGTGTCATCATCATCGTCAGCCTACTTTTATGTCCACTGCAGGACGAAGGCCTCTCCCTGCGATTTCCAATAACCCCTGTCTTTCGCTAGCTGATTCCAAACTTCGTAATTGCGTTACCTGCAAACTTCGTATTTGCGCTTGGTGTTTGCGCTACCTGCAAACTTCATAATTTCATCCCTCCACCCACTTTTCTGCCATCCTAGATTGCCCTTCCCTTTCCTTTGGAACCGATGCTCTAACTCCAATGGTCCAACGGTTATCTACACTACGCATTACATGGCCTGCTCAGCTCCATTTCTTTCTCTTAATGTCAGCTATGCTTGTATCTGGCATGTTTTACTGCGTTTTTAAATGGCATGTTTGTACTAACAGTTTCTTTAGCCTCCCGGGGTCACCGGGTAGTCGGTGGTTGAATGGGAAGCGTATCGGGCTGCTGTGCTGGGGGAAGAGACTTCGAAACCAACCATCGGACCAACGTGGGTCACTGTGATTGGGTCATTGCAGACATACGGGCCGCTTTTCAACGAACCTCTTTCACAATGCCATGGGTCGCTGTAGTTGCGCGACTGGGTGTAGGCACCGCTGTTCGTAATAACTTTGATGCCGACTTGCACCACGGGGAATGTGCTGCTCTACAATGACGAGAAATTGCCGCAGAACCCACCTCATGATGACTGTCGACGGAAATGCGTTAGCATTGAATCAATATATCGACACAACGTATTGCCAACGTCGAAACGAGTTAAGCGTGACGCGTGTACTGCAGCGGGACTCACCTTTCGCGCTTTCCAAAGAACACTCGGCGCCATCTAGTGCCGCCGCTGCGAAGCCTGAGCGTGGCCTCCGAGATGCTTGTTGCGCCGGTGTGTGCGAATTCTGAGAAAGCTGTGTAAAGCTTCCGCCGCATCGGCTCACTCGCTATAGCATTCTGCTGCTGAGCCTAAAGACACGGCTCTAATTCCCACATGCGGCGATACCATTCAGGCGCATCAGGAACGCAGAGGTGCACCGAGCCTCCTCTTTACACAAAAATCTCCAGGTGGCAATATTAATCAGGTAATTTCCCCGTACGCCCTCTGTATTGTTGAAATAGTAGGTTTAGGACATAAAACTACATAGTTCAGCATAGAGCACTGCACGGGCCGATTTTTGCGGCCCGGGCCCTGCCCGGGCCCGTTTTTACATTGGGCGGCCCGCCCGAGACCGATCAAAACTTTATGGCGAGACCCGGGCCCGGCCCGGGCCCGGAAATAACCTACGTTACCCGCCCGGCCCGGCCCGCCACCCCTTGACCTTAAGCCCGAGCCCGGCCCGAGCCCGAGTCGAACCCGGCCCGAACCCGGCCCGAGACCAAAAAATACATGTTTTTCAGAGTTGAGAAGCCCGAGAATACCTCGCAGAAAGGCCGAGCCCGGCCCGGGCCCACGTCAAAAAACCCGAGCCCGGCCCGGGCCCGGGTCAAAAAGCACACGCCGTGCCCGAGCCCGGCCCGAGCCCGTGAAAAAACTCCTCTACCCGGCCGGGCCCGGGCTTTCGGGTAAGCCCGAGCCCGTGCAGTCCTCTAGTTCAGCATCCATTTTGCCAGAAAATATTTGCGGAAGTTGTCTACACAAATGATTTAGTTACCAAAAATATCTGCGTTTGTGATGGATGTCTCCATACCTTATTGCGCATCTGTCATCCCCTCCGCCCACCAATGCCCCAGCTTAAACACTTCCACATTCCAAGCTTCCAAGTACAGGTTGCTGCTCTCTGGAATGACGTTGCAGATTCATAGTGGACAGACGGTTGCCTACGGTATCATTTATCGGACCGTATCAGACTAAAATACAGTCAATATAATATGATTATAAACTACATAGTCGCCAGAACTTTCAAAAAACGTCCGCAGATTATTTGTCTGTCACCAATCAACCCCTGATAAGATGACACTATGGTCTCTAAGTCATAGTGCGCATTGTGAAATGCGGAATCGTTCTGTATTAACCGCAGCAACCAAAGAATTATTATTTTCTTGGCCATCAAGATTCATAACACGATCTTTATTAGGTTGCTCGTTGGCTCTGCATGCCGTACTTACGCTACCAGGCAGTCTAAATTTGGCACATAGTAAATTTTATTCACCTTCCAATGTGGTGACAAGAAAGCGGCATTTATTTGTCTTTTAAACGCATTGAGACCGTGGCCGTTTTCTTTGGTGTTTCTACCAACATCCTTCTGCGCATTTCCTCCTGGGCGCGGTGCTTACATGTGGCACTTCGTTCACGGTGCGTTTGATCAAAGACTATGGGCATGTTACGATTCCACGAGTTCACAATTAAAGTGCTGACTTTCGTCATTTTGACTTCGCAAGTTATATGTCTTTCCCCACTTTATTGGACTTAAGTATAGTTTCTGCCCCAATAACAGCCGACAATTGGTATTTTTTGCTCGTACAATGCGATTTCTTCATTTCAACAACTTGCTCAGAGCCTACATCACCATTGTGTCCTGCACTCGCTTACGCTTTCTTCCTTCCTTTTTTTCAACGTTCAATTTCTTTCCTCATGTAACCACATTTAAGCACGTCTGTCAACTGGCGCCCTCAAACGCTTTTTTTTTCTCTGCTCGCTAGTGCACTTGGCACTTACCTTTTAGCTGAGTCACCGCACAGGTGCCCAAAAGTTACCATAGGCAATATTCGTTAGTTGCATCAAAATGTCGAGGCAGAAACCTGCCAAAGGACGTCTATTGGTAACTTTGTGCTCACTAGCTGTGTTTGCTGCAACGCTGGCACTGTAGTTTTGCGGGCTTCATGGCTTTGCATTCTTCACAACAAATTGGGGTACGTTCAACGCGGTGGCAAAATCCTAACGGTGCTGAAGGCTTCCCCAGATAAAATATATTAGATCTTTAAATCCAGCACCGGTACCATATGGCAGGCTGACCGTACAATAATCTAACCACGCCACGCGTGCCGAAAGGAGCCAGCACATGCTACCGGGTGTCAGTCGTTTGTTCACCCACCCTTTTTTGCGGTTCTATACATTGTTCGCGTTCGGTGAAAGGTGAACTGAACCGCCGAACGCAAAGAGAAGTAACACATGTCAAGAAAAATACTTTAAGCCTGTTCCTACAGAGTATTCTATGAAGTGTTGCAAAAAAGGAGTCGTGTAGGCAGTGTTCCACGATTTTAGAAACTCCCCGAGCGATTAACGAACGCGACGCGCGAAAATCACGAATTGAGCTAGGCTACCAATTGACGGTAAGGCCACTGCAATGTCGGCGGCAGTGCGTGTTTCTCATTTAGGGAATGTCGGCTCTCCGCTAAAACAGCTCTACATATTTGGCCACAGTATGAATATAGCGTAACTAATGCGTTTTTTTTTCTGCCTTAAATCTGTTTGGAATTTCTTAGCATCCCGTTAAGTGCCAGCCTACGTTCACGCCAATCTTCGCTCGCTCAAATATTCGGTGACACCGGTGAACCAGTTTCGCGCCGATCCTCAGCCACGCCTTCCTTCAGTTAACTGGGTCATACCGTCGGCACGCCGTGCCTGGTCTTTAAGAGGTGCTGTTGCCGTTCCGTCGATAGCTCAGTTGGTAGAGCGGTGGACTGTAGAGGCACCTCCAAGACAGGCATCCATAGGTCGCTGGTTCAAATCCGGCTCGACGGATACAATTTTTTTTCTTTACGATGTAAATCAACTGAGTGTTACTTGTTTCTTTTGATGTATCAATAAATGCTAACGTCGGTTCTCCTCATGGGAAGGGTGATCAATTTTTGGAGCCAAAAAAAAATGAATGATTCTCCTCAAGAACTGGTGGAGAGCAGCTTTCATTCTCACTCCTTCAAGTGAACTGTTTTTAGGGAAAAAATTATTCCGAGTCCGACTCACTACAACTACTACCGCCACCTCCTCCCTCCCCTAGAGCTGCACATTATTCGCTGTGTGGTGGGTCTGCCCACACTCATAGGAAGGGCTACCATAAAGTCAATTTATTTATTTATTTATTTATTTATTTATTTATTTATTTATTTATTTATTTATTTATTTATTTATTTATTTATTATTTATTTATTTATTTATTTCCAACAGAAATTGGGGGTCCCGCAGGCGAAAGCGGTTGCAAATCAACAGCAAATGCCTGAGGGCCCGCGTATATGAGTGCGCTTTTATAGAACGAATGCGTACAAATGTATGCTAGTGCAATACAATACTAAAGAAAGTGAATAAAAATAATGCCTTAATAAAAATTAACACTTATTGCAAGCACAACGAGGGAAATTATTAAGTGAATACATACATTCAGGAATAGTATGGTACATTAGGCGAACGTAAAATGTTTACCGTGAAGACAAGTCCGACCATAACGCAAATAACAATTAACACAATACATAAAGCTCAATATCATCATTTAAATTGTCGTAGAACAACATAATATACCAACATCTAACAACAGTTTAAAAATATTGCCACATTTGTCTTCTGCTTTGTGTAGTGAAGCGAACGTCTCTCTGTTCACATCTGCCGAACAAGTTGGAGTTCATGGCAATGTAAACCTTGAATATTGCAGTAAATAGCGCGTGCATGAGCGCACCTATCAACCCACCGATTCCAACTCTCATAATCACTGGTGCACTCTACCACACGCGCCAACAAGACAGCTCCTTTTGGCTGCGTCGTATGGCACGTGCAATAAGTGTTTGGAAGTCCTAGCTACCGCCGTACAGACCTTGATTAGAGAATGTGCCAAATTAGGATTTTTTTAGCAGCCAGTGATGTGGCTGGGAGGCCCCTGTTAAAGATATCAATTTGGAGGCGTTGAACTAAGTCGCCGAAGAATATGTTTATCTAGGTCAATTACTGAATCATGAGAAAGAAATTTACAGAAGAATAAAATTAGGTTGGAGTGCCGGCAGGCATAAATCCTGACTGGGAACCATTGCAATCACGGTGCTAACATACGGGGCAGAAACTTGGAGGTTAACAAAGAAGCTAGTGCACCGCACAAAGAGGAATACAAAAATCTTAGGAGTAACGTTAAGAGACAGGAAGAGAGCGGTGTGGATCAGAGAACAAACGGGGGTAAACAATTCTAGCTAACGGAAGAAATGGAGCTGGCAGGCCATGTAAGCGTAGGATGGATAACGGTGGACTTAGGGTTACAGAATGGATACCAAGAGAAGGGAAGCGCAGTCGAGGACGGCAGAAAATCAGGTGGGATGATGAGGTTAGGAAATTCGCAGGCGCAAGTTGGAATACGCTAGCGCAAGACAGGGGTAATTGGAGCGCAGGGAGAGGCCTTCGTCCTGCAGTGGAATAAGTAGGCAGAAACATTAACTCTGGCAGTGAATGCGTTCGGAGACGGAGAATTCGCTGAACGCTGTGATGCGTACTTACAATGTCTGACTGAATGCCTAAAAAAATTGCCACGATAGCTTTTCCTAGTGTACAAAGCATCATAAACAAAGCTAACAATTGGCACTAAGCACGCTTATGTCCCCGTTGCTTTTAAACAAGGGCACGAAAAAGCAGAAACATTTTCTTGTGAATGCATACAAAAGCGCCATCTTGCAGTTCACCATAGCTGCGCAAAACTGATTGGCTACGTCGACTTTCT
The DNA here is from genome assembly GCF_013339745.2 of Dermacentor silvarum. Classification (NCBI taxonomy): domain Eukaryota; kingdom Metazoa; phylum Arthropoda; class Arachnida; order Ixodida; family Ixodidae; genus Dermacentor; species Dermacentor silvarum. Next base: position 148,960,698 of record NC_051161.1, read on the forward strand.
CAAAAATGAGTATTGCGGCATTGTCAAGAAAAAAAAAAACATTAATGCAGAAAGGCGGTTTGCAGCGCTTTTATCACTGGGCAAAAAAAAAAGAATAAGTGGAGGTGCTGGGTATCGATCCCAGTACCTCTCGCATGTTAAGCGAGCGCTCTACCATCTGAGCTACACCCCCTTTTTCTTTCTTTGTTGCCTTTATTCAACTCACACAGAAATATGGTGTACCAGCCCATCAAGGGCTGAAAAGGGGAACAATCAAAACTCGGGCATGTACATCAGCCCTTCTAACCTAGGAAGCCAGTCTGGTTCGGGTTCATGAAGTTTATATACTTAAACCATTCTGCTGACAGATTCGCGAAAGTAACTCCTTATTGGCCTCGCGTCAAGATCTGCATGACGATAGGCCATTCTTGACAACCAAATACTATGTAGGCCCAGGAGCATTATCATGTCGAATGGAATGCCTTCGTCGTTATTGACCTGTAACAATCTAATGCCGTAGTTATCTATTGGTAAGTCTTTTTTTAAAGTTCTTTGAAGTATGTCCCAAAAGAAGCAACCTCCGCAACAATCTAGAAAAACGTGTTCAATTGTCTCAGGTTTCCTACATATAAAACAGTGAGTGCCCCAAGGTACGAACATTCCTTTTTTTCATATATGTCTTTACTTCTAGCGTATTAGTATGCAGTTTAAAGAAGAAGCTTTTGACACATCCCCTAACAGGCATGTTTTTTACCCTTTTTAAGATGTATTGACCTGGACCATCATTGTATTGGGTTCTATACAGAGGAGTGGGAATAAATACATCACATAAGTCTTTGCACAGTTTTTTCCGAGACACGCCACAGAGGTATTCGAGGGAGCAATGATTTTTTAAGATACGACACGAAATGTACACTTCTCTCATATACCCAGAAATTCTTCCTGGCATATTTTCTGACCACACAATTAAGTTTGGCAGATGTCTACCTAACCTCACTTGGCACACAGTTCGTAAAAAGGGGTCACTAGTATCATTGCGAAAAATTTAAAATGATTTACCAGCTGTCTCAGATATAGATGTGACAGGCCAAGTCCTCCTATAGGCGGACACGTATAAAAATACTTGTTCGTTTAGTTCTTTCCCACGTGGATCCCCAGACAAAAACAGCAAAAACACGATGTAATTTCTGAATGTTAACGCGTGAGCAATGTAATACTTGCAGCACGTACCACAGCTTGCTAATTAGGAACAAGTTGCAAATTGTGGCGCGTGCAAATATAGATAGTTTAAAGCCTTTAAAACGCTCGGAGCTTTCCTGTATTGTGGCAACTTCTCCACGCCAATAGTGTTCACTGTCTCTATAATGCTGCAAAGCTACACCTAAGTATTTAACTGGCGTAGTCAGCCAAGACATGTTTGCGAAAATACTTGGGGTTGATAGCCAATAGCCATGCCAGAACCCCAAGCTCTTTCCCCAGTTTATAGCGCTGCCGCTGACTCTACAAAAATGTTTTGCAATGTTCACAACTCTAAGCACGCTTTCTTGGTTCGAACAGAATACAGCTATATCGTCAGCGTAGGCAAGAAGCCGTACTTCAGTTGCATGCAGACGGAAACCTCGAATGTTGGTGCTATTGATAACGCTTAGACAAAATGGCTCAATGTACAAGCAAAACAGTAGAGAGGAGAGGGGACATCCCTGGCGTACAGAACGGTGCACTTTTGATGCGCTCTCCCACTATTTTATTAACCATAATCCGTGTTGTGCAACCTCTGTACGCCATGGCAACACCGTCTCTTATAATAGAACCAACGTTTAGATGCTGCAAAATACACAGGAGTACATCGTGAGGCACTCTATCAAAAGGCTTTTTTCTAAATCAAGTTGTATCATTGCGATTCCTTCGCCTGTAGTATCACAACATTCGAGCACGCACCTGTCCTTGTGAATATTCGTTAATATTGTGCGACCTTTAATTCCACACGTTTGATGTTCTCCAACCAATTCGTTTATGACCATTTGAAATCTTTAGCCAATACCTTCATGTAAATTCGGTAATCGACATTTGTAAGCGCTATTGGTCTGTATGAAGAAACCTGTCTCAGGAGCCTGGCATCCTTTGTTTTGGGAATCAAGACAGTATGTGAAGTTAGGAATGACGGCGGCAGGAGACCTACGTCATAAGTGTTATTAAATAATGAAGTCAAGGACAGTAGCAACGCTACTGTTTGATTGATTTATAAAACGCTGCTGTCAGCACATCAGGACCAGGTGATTTGTTAGGGTTGAGCTCATGAATTCCCATTTTCACTTCTTCAATCGAGATAGGCATTTCCAATAGCTCTTTAGCGTCATCATCTATGCTTGGCATTGAATGCAAAAATTCATTTTTAAACGTTTCAATAGTTGCCCGATCTATGAGCTAAGACGTTACTATAATAATCGTAAAAAGCTCGTTGAATGTCACCATATTCTACGCAGATTACTCCCTGCCGTTCAATTTACGAAATTTGGTTTATATGGGCACGTTTTTTCTCTATGCCAAAGGCTCGTTTGGTGGGTGTCTCCCGGCCACCATTCGTTCAGCCCTTGCTCTCAATATTGCTCCACGGTAACGGTCCTCGTCAATAGCATCTAGCTTTTGCTTCACGGCTAGAATGTCGTCTTTAAACACTCCTGGTTGTTGGCATACTTAAACTATTAGAATGCCCAAACATTCATGAAGAGCTTTTTCTTCTTTCCTTTTTTTTCGTGCTGTATTCTACTCGCAGATTTGATTGCTTTTAATTTTACCCCTTGTTTGAACCGGTCCCACTGTTCCCTCAGAGTAGTCTCGTCGATGGGGAGCAATTTTTGAACAACTTCATTGATATGCGCTGCAAAAACGTCATCATGCAGTAGTTTCTCGTTAAACTTCAATTCTCCCATTTGAATTTGCTTCCTTCTTTCAATTTATCAATATCGAATTTAACTAGACTGTGGTCAGTAAAAGAAACGTGTGCTACTCGATTCTCGCGGCAGAAAGCTAACAACTCTGCGGATACATACGCACGGTCTAGCCGCGCATGGCTAATTCCTTGGAAGTGGGTGAATCGCGCGCATGCATTTAAACCCAAGCACTCTCCCACAACCTCCAAGAGGTGTTCTTCAATGATTTGGTCCAGAATGTCTGTAATGATGTCTCTGTAGGTTTTGTCACGTGCTGACAGTACGCAGTTAAAGTCTCCAAGTGCTATTATAAGTCTATCTGTTTTAAGGTGTTGTTCAAGACTTCGAAAAAATAAATCCCGTTTGTTCGAATTTGATGGGGCGTAAATGCACAGAAACCGCAATTTGCAATCAACTAGAGTAAAATCGCAAACTATTAGGCGACCATACGCAGGTGTTTGGGAGGTAGTGTTGAATCCGTTACAACTGATGAGCTACACCCCCTACAGGATTGCTCGTTATCCGAGTCGCTACAGTATTGTGCTCTTCGCGTGAAACTAGGTCGAAGGAAAGCGAACGAGAGAGGTGAGGGGGTGGGCACGACGACCGGTTGCCGCAAGAATCTCGCTTCGCATATTAAAGGGACTGTCTACCTTTCGGAACACGTCTTTGGATTGTGGTGGGAAGAACAACATCGTCTGTCACAGTGACGTAAACGGGCATGCTTGCATTCCATAAACAAGGAATTATATTTTTAACTTGGCTCTGAAAATGGATGTAAAATAACATGTGGCGTCGCTTGACGGTGAAAGTTGAAACAGTGTCCACGAATCGGTGTACTTTCACGTAACCAAACACCAGCGCCGGGAGAGTTATCTTGCATGGTTATATTACCTTTGTGCCTGAAATTGTATTTTCAGTGCTTCTGCTATGTTTTATTTGCATCAGAGAGTAATTTATTTCATATATCTTGCAGAAATGATTTTGTCCTGAAGTGGAGGTAAACAGGTGATGAAGATGAGGACGACACAGATGACTGGTCAACATATGACTAGTGAACCCCTTCATTTTTCCTTGCATATATGTGTCCATTGAACAAATATTTATTGCCAAAAATAAACGTTAAGTGTAACGCCACTAACCAATATAGCCTTAAATTAACTCATTGGTAACTGCATGCTAGCAAAGAAACATTACTATTCTCAACATAAATTTAACTCGAATGACACCTAATCATAAAGAAAAGAAAAAAAAGAAGAAAAACCTTGATACTTGTAAGCAGCACTGCACTTTCGGTTCGTCTTAGTCCAATTTCATCACCGATGTGCAGGGTACGAAAACCTCTCTATTAAACAAGCCTCATCTAAGACATATTTTGTGCTTGAAGGGTTGACCGCCACAACAGAGATTAAGAAATCCAAGTACGTGTTACAACAGTTGTGACATATTACTAGATAAATGAAAATGAATATTTTTATGTATATAATTGGTTTGGTCTCACAAATGGAGCTGGGCGCGGACGCTGCTTCACTATGCGGTTCATGAGTTTAGTTGGAGACACACTGAAACTGGCCACATTCACATTTTTTGTAGTCACCGCCAGTCAGCCTGTCATTCAACACGAACCGTTGAAAACCCCATCTGTCGCATATAGCTCATCATAAACCTGCAGGGCAGGCAGCTAGACCTTAGCCAACCTCTTGCCTAAAGAAGAGACATAAATTGGGTCAACGGAAGACTCTGTAGCTTTACTAGGAGACCCAACCGACTGTTCTTAGGCTGAACGAAAGCTAAGGTGAGAAATTAATACAACGCCATTTACATAACATGGAACCTCGTGAGCAAAACTATATGGACCGCAGGCTTGCCGATAAAACTCAGTTTGTTCGTAATTCAGCATCACCAACTGGAATGGACGAGCGCACTAGAAGGTTCGAAATGACAAATTAGTACTGCAGCGCTTATCATCGGGTTACATTCAAAGGTGGATATGAAAATCGACTCTATCGCAGAATCTTTACACCTGTACACTTTTGCTCAGGGGAGTACATCACATCTGTCGGTCTTGTTCATCATTTTCTGCGAAAGAACATTCTCGTGACGAAAACTTTAGGGCTATACAGGGAAATGCAACGTTTGCTAGCGCTTCATGCCTATTCGTGCAAGTCAACCACTGCAGTTACTTAGTTGTCCATTAACGCCGCAAACACCACTTCCACCTAACTTCCTCAATAAACTAAACCGCAACGTGAAGATATGGCCGTTTGTGAGAAAGCAACTGTGTACTAAGACCGAAATACAAATCAATGGGCAAGTTTAAACGAAGCCAGGAACACAATCTGCAGCGGCTTTCCCGAGCTTAGTTTTCTTCTCGGTTACTTTACACTCACATCAATCTCTATAAAAAGGTAACGTAACCATACTTTAGAAACACCAAACACTTATCCCCTTGCAAAGACCACAGGTTGGCCTAACAGATGGCGCCAAGAACTCCGCCGCTGCCGCCTGCAGCCAGCAAATCAAAGCCGTTTTATTAAAGATAGATGGTTGAACGCGACGCTTCCTCCCTTGCAAACTGAATCAAAATGAAAAGTTCAACGCCAAAGACCACGCAACGAACCGATACGAAACATATGTGCTTTTATTGATTGTTTAGGATTGTAATTTTTGATTTTTGAAGTTGAATGAAGACACATTTCGTTGAGTCGCATAGCATTTATTTTAGATAATGTAGCCGTTGATTATCCACACTGATTACCCACTTACACGCACGCCTCTACACTTGCATAGTATTGCCTTGTGATTTCTGTGGTAGACGCTCAGAGGCTCTGCCATTGCCGATACACGGGATCAGCCTTACGGGCACGATCGCGCTCACGCTAGCGTTGGCGTACAGCAGCCTCTTGTGCCATGCGCTGCACCCGCGGCCTACCCATGGTGACGGCCGGGAATGCATTGCGTGGCGTGCTTAATGCAAGGCAGATATGTACAGTTCGTCTGGGTGACGTGGCGCTCCAGTGCCCTATGTTCTTATCGGTACAATTGCGAATTTAAACTGTAGTGATCTACGTTCCATGCATCGTTGTAGTGTTCTATATGTCAGTAGTGTTCTATATGTCATGCACCGTTGTTATAGTGTGTGCGCAGATGCGCAGATAGTTTCATTGTGTAAGATGGCTTCCCTGCAATGCGTTTTCGGTGCTCACGGACGAATCAGTGAAACATAGAAAGCTTCCCTTTAATACTGCGTCATTCAGCAAACGAGTGTGCCATCCAAAAGAGCCGCATTTTTCTCCGAGTACCAACGGCACTTATTTTATTTATTTTATTTTTATTTACATCATACAGTTCCTTTATTATGCGAAGCGAGATTCTTGCGGCAACCGGTCGTCGCCCCGCCCTCACCTCTCTCATTCGCTTTCCTTCGACCTAGTTTCACGCGAGGAGCACAATACGGTAGCGATTCGGATACCCAGAAATCTTGTCGGGCGTGTAGCTCATATGGTAGAGCGCTCGCTTAGCAAGCGAGAGGTACTGGGATCGATACCCAGCACCTCGGCCACTTCTTTTTCTCCCGAATGCAATAAGACCACCAAATAGTTGTGAGCATTTCTGTATGTATATTTTATTTTTTGATACTGCCGCTTTACTGTGTTGTGAGAAAGCCCGATGTAGTAGCTCCGTTTTGCGCAGTCCGGGTGAAATGCAAAATGGCGCGTTGTATTGAACTCACCAAAAAATCTTTCTGCTTTTTTGTGCGCTTTGACAAAGGTAACGTTCACATAAGCGCGGTTATGCAAGTAGTTCGCAGTGGTTATGATGCTGCATGCATTATAAAATTTCATCCAGAGATTTTTTTTTCAAGCGCCGGTCAGATATTGTAAAAACGCATCAAAGAGTTGAGCGCATCCTTCGCCTCCCCCCCCCCTCCCCCGAACGCATTCACTGCCATACTATTTACTTGGCGACATTGTGTGATTAGAAGTTATTCTCTTTAAGGGGCACCTATCTTTTAACGACGGCTGGTTACAAAATAGACACACTGTTGCCCTTACTCAGCGCCTAACTCAGTGCAGGGCTGTCTAACTCGACGCAACAACAACGATAACAACGGTTCAACGAAAAGCAAGACAACGTCAAAGACTTCACGAAGGGAATTAAACGACGACGGCGACATGACAGCGCCATATCAATGACTATATTTAGAGGATAAAAAGCTTTATTTGCTGTTGGTGGTGGCATGTAGGTAGCGAGGTTAGGTCCGCTACAACAATGTGTGAGTCGGTAAGTGAAAAGACCTGAGAACCATTCAAACCAGTGGAAAGAGCAGAAGAAAAGCTATTTTTTTAGTTTTCGTCTTCTAACCTCGCAGCTCGCAGCACGAGGCACGAGACAGGCTTGCAGGAACGCGCCATATTCAAAAGGCAGCCCGGAAGATGACGATGGCTTCAAGAGTAGCAACAGGAGCGTACAATATCACTGCATTATTAGATAAGGAGTCGTAAAGTTTTTTTGCGGCCTATAACTGATCCTTCAGAAACACATGGTGTTGCAGACACGCATGCAGATGATCCTTTCTTGTTGTTATTTTTTTTTCAGGTCTCTTTGCAGGTCGAGCACGACCACGGAAAGTGTTAAATGTCTCCTGCCTCGTCGCACGCCATACAATTCAGAGAATCGATACGCCCGTCTTAAATAACCATGCTAGTGTACTACAGATTCTGTCCTTATTCGATATAGAATTGACGAAATCTCTTGGTTATACGAACAAAGAATGACCCAAAGTGTTTTCGAATGTCAGATTTTAACTTGATTACTCTTTGGGGCCTAGACATTAGGAGGATGATAGCACCACTACGTATGCAAGAGCATCAGCTTCTTCGTTGCCAGAAATACCAATGCGTGAGGGAATCCACTGAAACTTTACTGTTAAGCCATTATTGCCGAGTTCTTTCAGGAGGACTAGTGGTTTGCATGGGAACATGATTGACTGTAGACCATAGTAGTGTTGTTGCAACGCGGCCTTTGAGTCCCTAAGGAGAACCACATTCTGTGGAGGAAGAGTTTTTAGTTTGCGCAGAGCAGCAGCTGTTGCCATGCCTTGCACAACTGTCGACGAGACTATGCAGTCCAGCCAGCCCGACCACGTATACCTCAGACAGGGAATATAGAATGCAGTGGCGCAGCGGTGTTCGTCTACTTTGACAGAACCATATGTATATACTTGTAGGTGACTCGGGCAAGTCGTGTTCAAATGTTCCAGAATTAGTGACTTGGCTGCTGCAGATGGCATGCGGCCCTTTCACTGCAATCACCGTGCACTTTAGCTTCATTTGATATCTTCAAATGTCCAGGGCAGTTCTATCTTTTCCCTCTGTGTGGAGCAGCGCAATCCTAATACTCGAAGCATGTTCAGTGCTGCATAAAAATGTGAGCGCGGCCTGTTATAAATACGTCTTAAGAGGGCTTTGCTAGGCGGAGATTCACTCAAACGTAGTAGCTGGGTCATGAGAGTTTGGAAAGCCTGAAGTCGCAGAGGGTGGGACTCAGCTTGGTAGAGCACTTTCTTGTTCGACGCTGACTGAAGGACTCCCAGGCCGCGTCGAAGACCTTTTCTGTGTATGGCTTTTAAGCGCTTGTATTGATTATCGCATGGTAACGTCAGTGCTAGTTGTTATAGGATCTGACAGGCAACCAACGCTGTATGTAGCCGTAGCATCGATGTCGGGTATTAGCCCTAGCGTATGCCATGGACTCGTTTGAGCACATGCGCCTATGTGACTTTGACGCCAAAACGTGGTCAACAACGCGGCGTCAGATTATCCGACAGTCTAAGGTAATGCCAAGAAGTAGGACGTTGGTGACTTTTCGAATATGGTATCCGTCCAAGCTCAGCCTCAAGCTTGCAGATTTTTTTTAATTCCAGGAAATAGTATGAATGATCATTTCTCTGCTGATAGTGCTAAGCCAAGCGTTCCCAAGTAGGCCTGGATGGCATTGACTGCCTCTCGGATTTATGGAGGCGCGAGATCGGTGTTGAAATGACCTTACCTAGTCCTTTTGCACAAGGGGGGGGGGGGGGGGCGCACCATAAAGTCTGCCCCTATTTTGTATTAGCCAAAATCAGGTACATAGAAGTAATTACAAATATACGTACCATTCTACGTGCCTTATTTTTCCGGGTTGTCTCCACACCGGATCCGAGATTTTCCACATCGTGACACTAAATTGGAGATTCCCCTGTGGTAGAATTCGTTTGGCTGACTGTGGAACCGCCATTGAAGTGCTGTCTTGGCTTCACGGCCTTTCGCGAACTCAATACACCACCACCTGATACTTCTCCAAGCGAGACATCTTTCCGGAACAGATGGGCTGGATTACCTGTGGATTCTGATGGGAGTGCGGCCATTGCTCCATCTGGTTAATGCGGCTTGTGTGCGCACCAACTCTGCTCAGGATGGCGAAGGAGGCGGCTATCGCCCTGGCCGTACACAGCGCACATTCTCCCCTCTTCATCTTCTCGGACTCGCGTAGGGACGTTAGGTCCTTTTCGGCGGCGCGCGTATCGAACGGGCGAATGGGATTGCGATAAACACGCTCACAAATTTCCGGCAAATCGGCGCGGAAGCATATTACCACATTTCATGATTCCCGGCCCACCTGAGGGGCTCGGTCCAACTGCATGGCTGCAATCCCAACGAACGGTTTCACCGGCTGGCACGCGATTTCACGACCCGCGCAGCCGACTCCACTCCACGGTTCCTTAGCAGGATAGATCCAGACTTCCCGCAGTGGAGCCCCAAATGCGAAGCCGATTCATGCTCTTTCGACCACATGCTCTGGCTGTGCCCAGCCCTAGAAAACTCTACACTTCCCACCAAGGAACAGTTGGGAGGAATACCTCAGAAGCGACAAGCACCATATTCCAGCTCCAGGCAGTCCAGAGGGCCCACGACATAGCAACGGGACTTCGCCTCCCGGTGCCATCGTGGGTGGAGCCTCCGACTTGACCTGAGGGAGCCTTCGGCTCCCAAGGGCCACACTTTCTCAGGATCAAATAATGTTCTTGTCACCGTCACTTCCTTGCTCGTACGCCTTGGACGAGTGAAGCACAACCACCATCTTCAACAACTGACAGTAGCGTCGTGCCGCGGTGCTACCTCCATATAAGGCCGGGCTGGGTCCAAGAAAGGTGCACTTCTGGGAATAGATATATTGACTTCGCATTTACATTCGTAATTTGGCTAAAAAATGGGGGCAAAGAATTTCTGATTCGCCCTGGTTCTTTTTCAAGGCCGGCTGTTTCCGGTGGCCTGCGTTGGTTTCTTTGATGTGAACGGGAACCCCCCTCCACGTCCAGCTACTAGGTGGTGAACGGAAGCATATGATGCCGTAGAATCCTCGCTTTCTTGGACTTCAGCGTCCGAGCGCCGATTCAGGACTCATTCACGCATCGAACCTGGCAACCGCCTTTGTCAACTGATACTAGGGCGGCGGATTAGCTACTTAAGCACCCGTTCCACGGACTGCTGCCGGGGTGCGACATCGCTGTCTTCGTGAACTTAACTCGTCTTCTCACACAGGTTAGTTGCCGAAATTCAGCATCTTGCTACCGATGTTCTGACCGATGTGTAATAGCGGTGTCGTGCCGAGACAGCCTATTGAAGTGTTTAAAAAATTGTATTCGTTTACATGCTTTACCTACTCGTGATTGATTTTTACGGATTGCTTTTACTCCTCTATGGAGGAGGAGAAAGGAGGAATAGACGGAAAGACAGGGAGTTTAGCCAGTTCTCAGACTGGCTGGCTACCCCATGCATAATAAAGGGAGCAAGGGGAATAAAAGATAATAGTAAAGAGATGTAAAAAATGTAAAGAAGAGCACACAAAAAATGGAGAATACGGCACTGCTTAAAGTCTGTCTCTGAGACCAGCTCTCCGCAAAAAAAGCAACAACGGTTTTAAAGCCTTCTGTGATGAGAACGGTCTCGGCCAATGTCCCAGGACCTTTTCCTCTGACAAATGGCGTTTATCAAGTTATCTAACACTCTTGAAAGTTCTTTCCTGGGCGCATTGAAGCGTTGAAGCGTTGAAGCGGATTGTTTCCTCACAGCTACAATTGTGGCATGTAAGACTGTTGGCCATCCCGATCCGAAATGAGTAGGCGTTTGTGAAGGTCACGCCAAGCCACAAGCGGCACAGAAGCGTCTCCTCAACTGTAGATATTCCTGACGGAAGAGGGAGCTGTAGATATGGATCCAAGTTGTGGAAACGCGCGTTGGTAAATTCCTTTGAGTTCAACTGTGCTAGTGTAAGTTCACGCGCGAGCGAACAAAGCCTTGTTGCTGCGTCTGTTCTGGATAGGGGTATACCAGCACAGTGGAGACCATCATGAGCAGATCGGTTGGCCTCATCTGCACGGTCGTTTCCGTAGATCCCGCAACGGCCCGGTATGATACGCTATGTCGTGCTTTTTTTGCTCTATTGCGTGATGATGAAGAAGTGTTATGTCAGCGACTAATCGTTCATTCGGTCCATCATGAAATGGCGACGCTTCTGGGGTACAAATGGCTACCGGGGTACAAACACGAGCAGTATCCGCTTGTTTACACAACCACAGCTCACCGAGATCAAAAGCCGGCATAGCACACCACCACTACTGCAAGGATTTCCGCCACTAGAACAAACGCTACAATAATAAAGCACGGCTGGCGTGGCCCAGACACCGCCAAACATTTAACGCGCCCTAAACGATTCGCTCCCTACGCACGTAGGAGCTGCGCTCGGCAAGGGCCCTGCGCGCGGTCCCGAAGATCACAGAGCCACGCTCAGCGGAGACGAGTGCCTCAAAAGTCCCTAAGCGATCATGTCCAGGCACCTAGGAGCTGCACGATGACCATGACATCACGTGTTAAGCGGAAGTCACGTGACCCGCAGTGCCACGCCCCCGCTGTACCTACTTAAAGTCCCGGCCTGGGGAGGAGAGAAATCTGAAGACAATTGAGGAGGAAAGCGCGCGCGCGGAGGAGAGTGTCCCTACTTTGAAGATCAAGGGGCTTTCTCTGTTGCTGAAACCCCTTGATAATTGGAAAGTAGCGACACTCTCCTCCCCGCCGCGCTTTCCTCCTCAATTCTCCTCGCCCGCCGGCTGCGCGCCCTGCTCACAGCCCGCTTTTGCGCCTTGGCTTCCGCGGACGGGCCGCAGAATTCGATGGAGGCGCATTATTTTGGGCCAGTTGCGCGCCGCAGTGGCGTAGAAAATTTTGAAAATTGGTGACAACAGCATGGAGAATGCTGAAGGCAACGTTTATGAGGAGGTTGGTTTCATCTTAAAGCCGTATGAATGACACACACTGATGTAAAAGGAGCTTTGAGGCGAGTTCTATACTCCAGTTATTTTTTCTGCCACATGATACGCTGCTTTACTTTGTGCATCTGATCTCGTATTGATTGTGGCTAATTCGCTCTGTGTTTGGCAGTTTTTTCTTGCATGTGCGCGCATGTGCACCGCAGGTATTATAATCGGCGTTCCTTCTTATGACGAATTACTGCCGAGTGCATCGTCCGTGCATGTGTTTGTCTCATTGTCAAAGTAGCTTTTGCGCTGTGGTTTCTGCATTGAATAGGACGGTTGCGCAATTTCAGTGCGATGAAGCGATGCCGGCAACCACTCATCGCCCACAATAACAGAAGCTGAGGAAAGATATTTACAAATTATTCTTTAGGCGTCCGTGTCAATGAAGATTAAAAATACTCAGTATACCTATGGGAGAAGGCATTCTATATGTTTAAGCAAAGGAAACGCCTTGGGATAAGGTATTTTGATAGTTCACACCGACATACTGTTGAATCATGTAGTAGGATAGTTAATTGTGATTTTGATTAGCGGAGGGGGGGGGGGGGGCTATTGCCGACGCATTGTAGATTGCCGGCAAGCATGTGGTGGCGACAGGCTCTGCATAAAGGCTCTCTGGGCTCTCGCCCGCCTCTCCCTTAACAGTGTCGACAACAGCGTTTAGCCGTTCCGTCACGTAGCCCGCGTGTTGACAGCGGTTGTGTGCGGCCACACAAACAACGCGGACAGCTGTTGTCGACGGCGGCGGCGTTTTTCCCGCGTTCGCACCGAACACGTGCGGCGTTGGTGACGTGTTTATGAAGAACGTGCCAACCTTTGCCGTACACTCTATGGCTATGTAACGTAGCGACCATAAGGCCATGGTGCCTGCGCTCAGTAAATTAATGAAAGCCGCCCGGTCGTCTATATTTCTCATTCTTTAATAGTTCAAATAACCAATTACACCATCACATCTTAATAGTGATAATTGTAAATACATAATTCCCACCATAGTACAGCTTCGCTGCTCTTCCATCTCCACCCCAGAGGAAGGGCTGACAGTTTTTTTTTTTCTCGTCTGGCACTACCTGCTTTGACGAACTTTGCTTAGCTGTTTAGACTTTTCAGTCAAGAAAGAGTATTATTAATGTTCCCTCTGGACGCTCATTCCAGTGTGTCAAAGCTCTTTTTTCTTTTTTGGTGCGCGAAATGCGCGAAATCAAAAGCTTCCTTTATATTCTTTTAATCTGAAAAATATTTACCCAAAATGTGTACCATAACAACCCTTGAAGAGTTTTAAAACAGCCCTGAACCACTTTTTATCGAAGTGGAGAAAGACATTTGAAGTGAAAATTATCTATTTCCGAAATAGTTTTCGCAAAAAGTACTTCAGGCAAAAGCGGAGTTATTCGCAATCAAACACGGCCTCCACTGTGCTCCCTTCCCCCCTTCAATGCCTTGCACTGCGAACGCTAAGGTGAGGTGGGGCGTGGCAACAACACTCCGCCTTCTAAATGTCGCCGCGGCGCGCAGTTCAAATTTCATTTTGGACTTCCGATTTAGGTGCCTACGACGCGCTAAACGTAAGCCAAACGCGGTTGTCCTCAGCGAACCGCAGTGGTCTTGTGGCAGCCAGTGGACTCGTGGCGGCACCCCGCGGCCGCCGCGGTGTAGCCGACCGCAGCGACCAATAGCAGCCGCGTATGGGAATGTGCTTTATTACGAAATAAAGCACATAGAACAGAGTGAGGATCATGGCGTCTTTTGAGACAACAGCGTTTGAGAGAAAGGTGACTTCGCTGCTCCGCTTGCGAGCTCGACGCACCGCGTACGACAGCAAAACTTGGCTGAGATGTTCACAGAAGTGTGTTCTACCCGCGGACTATGTTATTTCACCAAGCCCGAGCGGTGGTTCAGGGCCCCTTTAAAGCGCATTGCTTTCTTGCTTTCTTCGCTCTTTCGAACGTGTACGCATTAGGTAGATGGTGGTTAGACAGCTCGTACTTGGGTGAGGGAAAGCGACAAAACACATCGAGTGAAAGGGCACGTGCTCTCGGGCAAACTATGTGCAAAAAAGTGATCGTGGGAGTAAAGCGGGGGGAGAGAGGGGGGGGGGGCGAGTCGTCCGCGTGAACTCTCACGTAACCGAGTGCCGGTAGAGGCTGGAATTAGAGGCGGAGGGGGGGGGGGGGTGCACTGTCGCTCTTTAGCTCGCGTCAGCTATTTGTGTAGTTATGCTGCCAAGCTAGCATTTTGGTTTGGTGGCTTTTGTTCCCGGTTCCGAAAAGTGACGACGCCATACTGCGGCCGCTCTCTCCATGACACGTCGAACACTATTATTCGTCCAAACGCGCAGTTTACTCTGCGTCCGTGTCTCCATAGACGTAATTCGTCACCACATTGTTTTTGCGGTCTTTGGTGAGTGTACCCTCGAACTAATTTTGGGGTGAGACTTCTTATCTTCTTCGGCCGATTCTACTACTTCTCGTCAGCATCTCATACACCTCGATGTCACCGGATGTTCTCTCCCTAACCATGAAGAATGCATTCGCCTCGTCACCTCCTTCGATTACATTCTTTCGCCATCTAGAGAAGAGATTATAAGTGTCAACCCCAGCAACATCGTGAATAGCGACGTACTCATTCTACCCTTCGACCATACCTTATCTTGAGAAATTCTGATTACGCCTGGCCTTATTCGCTTCTTTGAGGGGTCTGCATTGCTTACCGCCTTAAATAAAACTCCCGAACCGCGACTGTTGCCCTCGTGGATCAACTGGCACTTGCGCTGTTGACACTCATCCCGTTGCAATTGTCGCTCATTCGACAGCGCCACCTGAGTTAAGATCGCCTCCAAGCAATGCCTCTTTCACAGCATTGTCGGAAACCATAAGCGCTGACCTGACACCTGCCCAGAGTCAAGATCCTCCTCGACCTATGGATTAAACACCGTTCCTTGTTCGACGTCAGTTCGCCCGTCCTCTGTATGACTACCGTCGCTACTCACCGGATACAGACAGACACCTCCCGCATTGTTCACCGGCGCCCATATCGCGTATCTCTTACAGAGCGCAAAATCATCGAGGGCTACGTATCAGATATGCTTCGACGAACCCTGTTCGTCTTCGGTTGTTCTAGTAGAGAATAAAGACGATTCAGTGCGTTTTTGTGCCGATTACCGTGAACTAAACAATATCACGCGCAAAGATCTTTACCCCTATCTTTGCCTGTCCTCAGTGATATTTACCTCGCAAATAAACACCGCACTATTCAGACTTGTCATGATATCTCCTTAGTTGCTAAAGTGTGCAAATATGTAGAGGATTTTTTAGTTCTCATCGAATGTCCAGAGGATGTGTTTGAGCAGGCTACAGGAAAGTGTTAGATGTATTCAGGAAAAAACCTGTATCCGCTAGAGCTGACGCATGAGCTACCTTAAAATAACTGTTTAAGATTTTTGAAAGTCAAGCTGTGCTTGTCTAGCAGACATTCGGGCTGGTTATTCAAACCGAGGATCGGGAAACCACTTCTCTCTTTCAAGTCAGCACATTAAAAAATTTGTCAAAAGAGGAATCGTTATTGTGTGCCTCGTCAATGTCCTCAGAAGGTGAGGTGCACATTCTATGCAAATAAGTTTTGATGCTCAGGTTGATCGCTTGTTATCTACGGGATACACGAAGGCTTTAGTATCAGCTGTCGTGGAAAAATGTTTAGGCAAATCAAGCGGGGCAAAAACAGTCGTGCACCACGTCCACCAGTAGAAAAGAAAAAAAAACTTGCAGTACTTCCGTATATACAAGATGTCTCATACAAATTGAAGAGGCTAGGGCAACGCGTTGGTGTTGCGGTGTTTTTTTTTTTTCGCTCCGGAAAAACTATCGAAGCTTTGCAAGTTTGGTTCACAAACCAGGCGTGGTCGCTGTTCTGTGAAACACAGGAACGGTTTAGCGTCCTGCACCACTAGCGTGGTGCATGTGATAATCTCTCCTGTAGAGAAAAGTACGTGGGACAGACTGGCAGGTGCCTAAATGATCGTCTCTGGGAGCACCATAACAATGTGTACAACACGGTACAGGGTCATCTGGGCATTCATTGCCGTGATAATGGGTGTAAGCCTACTTTAAAAAAGCGAACTGCTGGCTAGACATAATAATTGACAGCTCACACGTGAAATCATTGAAGCAGGTTTCATCAGGAAATTTGATAGCTCGTGCGTCAGTTCTCCTCCGATTGCACTTTCATCTCGGGAAATCGCATATATTAACAAGATTTGAATGGCAAACAGCCAGTGTACATTGTCAGCATGTGGCTATCATTATCAGCATTGGACTTGATGCTCCAGTGTTTTGCTGATTATTCACATGTTGGCACATGGTAGTACCATATGTATTTATTCCTTCATATCGTCATGAATAAACTGTTGCAAGTCAGCGCTGTGTGCGTGTCTCTGTGTCATGTCCCTGTCTTTATTGCGCTGTATTTTTTTTTCCAATGAATCACCAACACGCCCAAGCTTCCACGCTAAATCTTTAGCCCCTGCCACGGATCGACGATGCACTACGATGCACTAGATTCCATACACGGCGCCGAATATTTTTCTAGCCTTGACCTTAGATCCTTGAAGGTCAGAGCCTTGACCTTCGCCGTCGACTGCGTCAAAAAGACCTGCGCAGTTTTCTCGGACTTGGTTCTTACTTCCGGCGCTTCATACGCAACTTCGCTGGGCTTGCGTCCCCGCTCCATCAACTCCTCGCAAGTAACGCGCCCTTCGTTTGGTTCGACGAATGTGAACGCGCTTTGTTGGCTTTGAATCAAGCCCTAACGTCAGACCTGGTGCTGTGCCACTTCGATCCGACCACGCCCACCATCTTTCACACTGACGCTAGCAGTCATGGACTCGGTGCCGTTCTACTGCAACGTGACAACACCTTCCGCGAACGAATAATTGCTTACACTAGTCGTACTCGAACCGCTGCAGAGAAGAATTACACCACAACCGAGCAAGACAATTATTTAGCCAATATCTCCACGGCCGTCATTTTACAGTCGTTACCGACCATAACGCACTGTGCTGGTTTTCATCGCTAAAAGAACTTATCGGGTTGCCTCGGGTCGCTGGGTCTTTCGCTTACAAGAGTACGATTTCGATGTCACCTGACAGGTCTGGCAAGAAACATCAGGACGCCGATGCTCTATCTCGCTACCCTCTGCCGAACCATGATTACTCACCATCGCCTCTTCGTACTAGCGTACGTCCCGGAACCATGATTACTCACCTTCGCCTCTTCCTACTAGCGTACATCCTGACTCCGCTTCATCGGCTTTACCAATGGCAGCACTCGATTGGCTAAGACGCGACAGCCCACATGTCCTTGTGTCACACCAACATGTCGACCCATACTGCAGAACTATTCTCGCGCTGTTGTATTCGCATAAATAACAGTCATGAGATTTTCCGCTTGCTATCGACCACCCGATAGTACATTAACATTTTGCAGTGAACTATTTGACTGTCTTAACCAAATCGTTGTTGAATGTCCAAAAGCACCAACATTATTGCTCGGTGATTTCCATTTCCCCTGCATTGACTGGGCTGTTGACTTCCCATCAGTGACTCTATCCTCATCTCAATGTTCAACCTTTCTTGATATATGTTCGGCATATGGCCTCAACCAGCTTGTTAAACAGCCTACCCGTGTCACTGCAATTTCTGCCAACATCCTTGACCTCGTCTTCACCACATCTCCTGATTCAATTGCTTCATTATCAATTATACCTGGTTTAAGCGATCATTCCGTGATCCATTTTGCAATCCCCTTACGCTCGCCCCAGCGTCTAAAATACTGTAAGAAAATTCGTGACTACAGTAGAGCAGATTTTTCCTCGATCAATAACTAGTTAGAAAGTTTTGCCGACTTCTTTCTTCCAGAGTTCTGGGAAAGGTCTATAGCAGAAAACTGGCTCCTTTTCAAAAACAAGGTTGTGTGAGGAAGAAGATTGGCACGCTGAACAGCCCCGTTGCCACCGTGTGGCTCGTACCCAGTTCGCTCTCTGGCTACGCCCTACCTGCTGGTGCTGCGTTTCTCGCTGCCGCGCTACGACCCAAATAAACCCCCCTTTACAATTGGTGGAAGTGCTGGGGTACGACCGGAAATCTGGAAATCCGGACACTACCGGAAATCCGGTCTTCATTATGCCGGAAGAAGGACCACCGCAACCACAACCCGCTGCCTCGGTGCCTACCTTGGTCTGCCCTGGCCCGTTACGTCAACGCGACCCACCCATCTTCAGTGGCACAGAAGATCATGGTGTAGAAGACTTACTCGCTGAATACAACCGGGTGAGAACCCACAACCAGTGGGACGACATCCAAAAACGGAATTACGTATCGTTTTACTTGAGCGGTGTCGCCAGCGTGTGGAACCAAAGCCACGAACGTGATCTCACGACGTGGGCGGCCTTCAAAGCCAGCGTAACGGAGGTATTCGGGCGCCCCGCCGTTCGCAAGCTTCGCGCCGAGCAACGTTTGCGTGGTCGTGCACAACAGAGCGGGGAGACATTTACCAGTTACATAGAAGATGTTGTCGACCTCTGTAACCGCGTTGACGCCGCAATGGCTGATGCCGAGATCAGGCACATCTTAAAGGGCATTGAAGACGACGCCTTCCAGATGCTGCTGGCGAAAAATCCGGCAACAGTGTCAGAACTCGTCAGTCTCTGCCAAAGCTTTGATGAACTACGCAAACAACGCGTAGCCACCCGCCAATCTCTTCCACAGGCATCTTTAATGTCGAGCTTGGCTGTTGCCCCGAATAACACTTTGCTGTTAGCACAGATCAAGGACTTCGTCCATGAAGAAGTTGCCCGTCAGCTTTCGCTGATGCCGCTTACACACGGCTCGTCGAGTTCTCCATTGGCACTAGCTCTGCAATATGTCATCTAGGAGCAGGTAGCCGACCACGTCCCGCTTTCGTTCTATCAGGCTTCTACTGCCGCTCCCCTGACGTACGCCGAAGTAACTGCGAGACCTGGACTGCAGACCTACGGTCCACTTTGCCCGCCTTTGCGCCCGCCTGTATTCCCTCCCACTCGACCAGTGGTACAGCGTGCATGACCTCAAGACCATTGGCGCACGGAGGACAACCGTCCGATTTGATTTTATTGTGGCCGTTCTGGACACGTGGTACGTCACTGCCGCCTACTTGCACCGAACGTCTGCAACAATGCGCCTCCATATGCGCCACGTTTCCAACAACGGTGCAATTATTCGGACAGCTATTATTCTCCTCCTGCCGCTGAGACCGCCTTCTCCGCTCGCCGTTCACCATCTCCTCGCCGGCACTCCGTTTCGCCCATGCACCGCCAGCGGAGCCCTCCGCGCCAGGAAAACTGAATATCGCAGTTCAGGAGGCAAGAACTGCGGTCTCAGCAAAATTTATAAGGCCTCACAGTTCTCCGAAAAACGTTATTGAAATCGCAATAGAAGGAATATTGATGCTAGCCCTTGTTCACACCGGCGCTGCGCTTTCAGCGATAGATGCCCGTATATGCCTCAAAATTGGAAAAGTGACGACACCGCTTTCTCGATTATCCCTTCGGATGGCCAATGGGCTGCACGTCGAGCCATCCAGCGCCTGCACCGCTCGTGTCGTCATTCGGGATGTTCTCTGTCATCGAATTCATCGTGTTGCCATCATGTTCTCACGACGTCATAATAGGATGAGACTTTCTCTCCACACATCATGCGATCATCGACTGCGCCCGCGCCGAAATGGAGCTGTTTCCGTTTTCGACAGGTATTATCCACGCCAACGACAACTCTTGTCGCAAAATCACCGTTTCATAAGATACCATTATACCTGCCTGGTCTTCTGCTCTTGTCAGTGTATCTTGTGCCTCTGTAGATGCCGGTACAGTACTCTTGACGCCCTCTGAACTTCTAATTCGCCGCCGATCACTACCACTGCCATTCGCTGTTCTCAAGTTCATCACTGGCGTCTCTCTGATGTGTGTGTCAAACCCGTCGGCCAAACCAATTACTTTACGCCACCGTGATAGCCTTGGGAGAGCAGAGTCACTGGCTTCCCCTTCAATCTTTGGCACAATGGACGACTCCGCTTATCTTGCCGCACTCGAAGAATCGCCTCCTCAGTCGCTGCCGCGTTCTTTTACGCCGTCTATTGCCAGTGACCTTACGACGACGCAGCGAGCCGAACTTCTTCACTTGCTCCAAGGTTTCTCTTCCTCTTTTCACTGTCAAGCAACGTCACTCGGCCGCACAACGGCTGTTTCGCACACTATCGACACCGGAAGCCATGCACCCATTCGGCAGCGTCCGTAACGAGTATCGGCAAGCGAAAGACGCGTTATCGATGACCAGGTGAACGATATGCTCAAACACGGTGTCATCCAGCCTTCTAGTAGTCCCTGGGAATCACTAGTCGTCCTAATTAAGAAAAAAGATGGCACCATACGATTTTGCGTTGATTATCGAAGGCTAACAAGATTACTCGAAAGAATGTATACCCGTTGCAACATATAGACGACGCACTTGACTGTTTACAAGGAGCGGAGTTCTTTTCCTCCTTAGATCTCCGCTCTGGCTACTGGCAGGTGCCCATGGCTGACGCTGACTGTCCAAAAACCGCGTTTGTAACACCAGATGGCTTATACCAATTCACTGTCATGCCGTTTGGTCTCTGCAACGCACCCACCACCTTTGAACGCATGATGGACGGCATCCTGCGCGGCTTGAAGTGGCATACTTGTGTCTGCTACCTCGATGACGTCGTGTTCTCTCCAGATTTTTCGACCCATCTGCGCCGTTTACATCAAGTTTTGGCCTGTCTCCGGAATGCTAGTCTCCAGCTTAACTTGAAGTGCCTATTTGCAGGTAGAAAACGGACTATACTAGGCCACGTTGTCTCCAAAGAAGGCATTCTTCCCGACCCTGCTAAACTTCGTGCCGTATCCGAATTCCCGAAGCCCACTAACTTGAAAGCACTACGCAGCTTCATTAGACTATGCTCCTATTTTAGACGATTCATTCGCAATTTCGCTACTGTGATCGCATCCCTCGACCAACTTCTCCAAGGCGACAATGCACTTTCTAATTGGTCGGAAGCCTCTGAGGAAGCGTTTATCACTATTCGCCGCCTATTTACGTCTCCGCCAATCTTTCGCCATTTTGACCCAAGCGTACCTACAGAACTTCACACTGGCGCCAGTGGCGTAGGCCTTGGTGCCGTGCTCGCACAACGTAAGAACACTAATGCCGAATACATGGTCGCTTATGCCAGTCGTGCCCTTACAAAACCTGAGGTCAATTACACAGTAATCGATAAAGAGTGCTTGGCCATTGTATGGGCACTTCAAAAATGTAGCCCATATCTCTACGGTGACCCTTTGACGTGGTGACGGAGCATCACACTCTTTGCTGGTTATCTAACCTCAAAGACTCGTCAGGTCGCCTCGCTCGGTGGGCCCTCCGCCTCCAGGAATATGATATCCGTGTCGTCTATCACTCTCGACACAGACACTCTGACGCCGATGCCCTCTCGCGCTTCCGAGTTACTTCAGACGCCAGTACTCCTACCGACAGTCATGATATCTCCCCACTTGACATTATGAACATGACCTCAGAGCAACGAAAAGACCCAT
Source organism: Dermacentor silvarum (assembly GCF_013339745.2). Taxonomy (NCBI): domain Eukaryota; kingdom Metazoa; phylum Arthropoda; class Arachnida; order Ixodida; family Ixodidae; genus Dermacentor; species Dermacentor silvarum. Next base: position 148,982,601 of record NC_051161.1, read on the forward strand.
GGATCGTCACGATATTCGATATTCTGTCAAACCATCTGGCGGCTTCGGCAACTCGAGCGTAACGCCGACAGGCCCAGCATTCTGCCATCCGCGACGGACTTTATACCGCCGCAACTACTACAATGACGGCCACACATGGCTCTTAGTCATGCCCCGCCACCTTCGAAACGATTTATGCTCCGCTTTTCACTCCGACCCCCAGTGGGGTCACGGCGGAGTGGCGAAGACCTACACGGGGCTTCGCCTACGCTACTATTGGCGCGGCATGTATACATTCATCCGCAAATACGTACCCTCCTGCCTTGCCTGCCAGCGACGCAAATGTGTCTCGCACCTCTCAACCGCACCTCTCCAGCCACTTCCCTGCCCAGCTCACCCATTTAATCGTGTCGGCATTGATTTATACGGGCCTCTTCCATCTACTGGCGCTGGCAACCGATGGATTGTCGTCACCGTAGATCATTTGACACGATATGCTGAAACTGCCGCCTTACCAGCCGCATCAGCAAAAGACGTCGCCTCGTTCATTCTACATAACTTTGTTCTCCGCCATGGCGCACCTCGTGAACCGCTGAGCGATCGGGGTCGCGTATTCCTCTCGGACGTGCTGCAGTCACTCCTATCGGAATGCCAAATTAGTCACCGCACAACTACCGCTTATCACCCACAGACGAATGGCTTAACTGAACGATCCAACTGAACTCTTGGTGACATGCTTTCAATGTATGTGGCGTCAGACCATTCCAACTGGGATGCTGTACTTCCCTTTATCACATACGCATATAACACTGCCTCCCAAGCCACTACCGGGATCTCACCATTCTTTCTGCTTTACGGCCACCAGCCCTCCAGCACCATTGATACGGTTCTCCCGTACCGGCCGGACCCTGCCGACTGCTCACCTGTTCCTACGGTCGCTCAGCACGCCGAGAAATGCTGACAACTTGCCCGTTCGTTGACGTCTGCTCAACAGTGTCGCCAAAAACAGCGTCATGACCTCAAACCACCTCCTCACCCTTTCGCCATCGACTCCCTCGTGTGGCTTTGGGTCCCGCCTATTGCTGCTCCTGGTCTTTCATCAAAGCTCCTTCCCAAGTATCACGGGCCCTACCGCGTGGTTGCGCAAACATCACCAGTTAATTACGTGGTTGAACCCGTGTCGCCATCTTCCGATCTCCGTCGTCGCGGGCGAGAGACTATACACATTGACCGGCTCAACCCGTACTACGATCCACTGCACTCTCCCTAGGTCGCCAGGATGGCTACTCTTCCATACCGGGGGGTGATTGTGGGCACGCTGAACGATCGGCAAGCTGAACAGCCCCGTTGCCATCGTGTGGCTCATACGCAGTTCGCTCTCTGGCTACGCCCTACCTGCTGGTGCTGCATTTCTCGCTGCCGCTCTACGACCCTAAATAAACCCCCCTTACAGTTGAAACACTAATTGAAAAATAAACATTAGCCCCGTAACAATATATTCCGACTCGCCTATTATCTGCATGCAATCGGGCTCCTTGGTTTAATTTCTGTTTAAAACGGCTTCTTAACAAGAAAAAAAAGCATTTTTCGACGCTTCAAGCTGACAGGGGAAACCAAAGCAAAAGCTGCCTACGTAGCTATCGCATCTGAATGTAAAATGACCATCCGTTCAGGCAAGAATTACTTTTTTTCTGAAACACTGCATATCTGATCACAACAAATCCTAAGAAGTTTTGGAACGCTATCAACGTACGCAAACCTAAAGAAATGGTTCTGAAAACTGACGCTGGATTTCCTGTCCCCCGTGAGCTTTGCTCAAGCGCTTTTGACAACGCATTTTCGGTATCTTTTTCTGACGCTCTAATATATAGTTCACCGTCCGCACGTGCTTTACGTTCCTTGAGATGGAGCCGATTTCGATCGACGTTGATGGCATATACAATTCTATAATAAGAGCTGAACTTTCCTCATCGGCAGCTATTGATAACATAAATTAAAAATTACTTAATAGTACTGTAGCGTATTCATCTGCTTTCTTGTCATATATTTTTACTCAGCCTTTGCAGAGTTCAACACTGCCGGACGACTGAAAGATGGCAAAGGTGATTCCAGTCCACAAGTCTGGTCATATTCATAGCCCTCTAAACTACCGGCCGATCTCCTTAACTTCTATTGCAGGCAAGTTATTAGAGCATATATTCTACGGCAACCTGATTAGTTTTCTCGAGTCTAATAACTTTTTTTGCGTCACAGCAGCATGGACTTCATAAAAATTATTCTTGTGAGACTCAATTATTAACCTTTACTAATGATTTGTCTTCCGCTTTAGATCGAGCCTCAGTTATTGATTGCCTCTTCCTTGACTTCGCGAAAGCTTTTGATACCGTCTCATATCGACTACTATTACTGAAACGTAGCGCAATCCATCTTGATTGTAGCTTGTTTAAATGGATTGAATGTTTCTTGCAGAATAGAACACCATATGTATCTGTTAATGATCATGGCTCTAAATCCTGCAATGTAACATCCGGTGTTCCTCAGGGGTCAGTCCATGGGCTCTTCTCTTTCTAATTTATATTAATGATCTGTCTGATCCTGTTACTTCTAATATAAGGCTCTTGGCAAACGACTGCGTTATGTACCGCGTAATTTCTAATGAGTCTGACTTCTGCGTTCTTCAATCTGACCTAAACAAAATTTATTCTTGGTGTGATACAAGGCTTATGAAACTAAACATTAACAAATGTAAAGCAATGAGGGTGTCTCGAAAAGTTAACCAGTCCATTTCTCAGGGCTATGAACTTAACGGTTGCCCTCTTCAGTTCGTCGACAGCTACACGTATCTAGGCGTCCATATCACTAATAACCTGTCATGCCAGAAACATATCCACCATGTTATTAACAAAGCTAACAGTACCCTTGGTTTTCTTCGGCGGAATTTCCGCCTCACTGCCGTTCCGTTGAAACTGCTACTATATAAAGCACTCGTGCGTTCTAAAGTAGAGTACGCTTCACCCATATGGGACCCGTACACTAGCTCGTTAACACAGGCCTTAGAATTGGCTCAAAACCGCTCACCTAGGTTCATCCTCTCTAACTACTATCGCTTAGCCAGCGTTTCTCGCATGAAGCAAAATCTTGACCTACCTCTCCTTTCTACTAGACGTCGAATTTCACGCTTATGCCTGTTTAATAAATATAGTACACTAATAATGACCTAAAAATGACACTTTTTTCGCCTCTAAACCATTTGTCATCCCGTATTGATCATCAAATGAAGGTTGGGGTGCCTCAGTGTAAAATCAATGCATACCTCCAAGCCTTCATCCCGAAAACAAGTCAAGACTGCAGTCGCCTTCCCGCCTCCATCGTCACTATCACAGATCATGATGTGTTCAAGTCGGCTATCTGTGATCATGTGCTGCATATTTAGCCATTCTTTTTCTTTTTCTATTGCCACTCCTCTCTGTAATGCCTGTACGGCCTTGAGAGTAAATTAATGAAATGAAATGAAATGAAACGCATGGACGGTTCATCTTCACCTCCGAACACCATATCGTCGACAACTTAAACAATTCAAGCTGCATGCTGGGGCTTAATATCGCTACATTTATCACGTCGACTGCAAAAAATGGGTCCCGATCATACCGTGTTGTCTGCAACAACAGGTGCTGGAAGCCTTTCACGATCATCCGACGGCCGGTCATTTAGGCTACCACAAGACGTAGGACAGAATAGGAAGTCGGTAATCCTGGCCTGGCCTCTCTTCAGCCGTTGCGAAGTACGTCACATCCTGCGTTCATTGTCAAAGCCGCAAACGACCGATAAGAGCTCCTTCTGGCCTTTTGGAACCTGTTCCTTGTCCAACTTCGCCTTTCGAAGCCGTTGGAATAGACTTGTACGACCTTTTTCCCACGATTCAAATGGCAACACTCTAACACTGTATGCAGAGACAGCCTCTATACAAGCAGGGACCGCCGCTGACGTCGCCGATTTCTTGCTACGCACCATTTTTTTACGCCACGGGTCTCCATGTGTTTACCTCAGTGACCGCGGCAACGTCTTCCTCTCTTCTGTCCTTACCAAAGTTCGGCGCGCCTCAAACACTATTCACAAGACGAATTCCAATTACCATCCGCAGACCAACGGCCTGACGGAGAGTTTTCACGGTACCCTCTCAGACATGATTACAATGTACATCCGCCCCGACAACACAAACTGGGATGCAATCCTGCCGTTCGTAACATTCGCTTATAACACGGCTACGAAACGTACCATCGGCTTTCCTCCCTTTTTGCTCGTTTATGGCCGCTCGCCAAGTTTCGTTCTAGATGTATAGTTCCTTTCGACTTCTGTACTTGCAGCTGCTCCTCTCTCGAAACAATTTTGTCTCGCCTCGCGGACTGCCATCACTTCGCCTGCATTAACACCGGCATCTCCCAAGACCCTCGGAAGACTCGCTACGACTCGACTCAACGTGCTGTGACTTTTTTCTCCTAGCGACGAAGTTCTTCTTTGGATTCCTGAGCGCGTTGCCGGCTTATGTGAAACATTTCTCAGTCAATTTATTGGACCTTACAAAGTCATTGAGCAGACATCCTGTTGTAAAGGGACGTCAGTCGCCATCGAACTGCCTCGCAAGCGCTGGTGGCGCGTGGGGTTTCTTATATATTTTCCCTTGTCCTCTCCCCCCTTTCATTTTCGTATACATAAGATCCCAGACGGAAGCAATAAACGTTCATGTTCCAACCTTACAAGTGAGTGCTGTCGTATTCAGTACACACGCCACGTGTGTAGTAACTATGTAACACATCCCCTGTTAATTACTACGTCTCGCCCGTTAGAACGCCATCCGATCATCGTTGTCGTGGGACAGAGATAGTGCATGTCTCCCGTTTGAAAGCATATGCTCGACGCATTTTGTAATCTTCCCGAGCGGCCAGGCGACCGCTTCCACAACGAGAGCAAAATAGTGTGAGCGTCACATGTGCCTTTCTTCTGCATCATCTCTACATATCATCTACCAATGTACATCTTCCTCATCTGTTTATTACATCATCAGCTTCAACACTTCATCTTCGTTCGGCAGCACCAGCTCGGCTGGAATAAAGCGGTTCCTTATAATATGTCGTCGACCTATACAGTTGCATAGCAAGTAGCGAAAAAGGAAAGGCGGAACAAATCAGTCATTTCGATCCTGTTTTTTTTTCACTGGAATGGAATTGCGCGCCACAAATTTGTACCTGAAGTATACACTGCTCATATAGCTTTCTACATGTTGGTGCTGAAGCGTCTGAAAGATCATGCGCACTGCGTGCGACCCCATTTGTTGAAAGAGGAGCGCTAGATTCGGCACTGCGCACTCTGCATTGATACTGCGCGAGAATTTGGCAGGCAATTCCATCACTTTGGTGGAACACCCGCCCTACTTGCGGGACTTAGCCCACTGCGACGTTATTTTTTTTTTTTGTTCCACAAATGCAAATTGGTTTTGCGGGGGTGGAATTTCGGGTATGTGACAAGTCAAAAGGAAGCGATAAAGAGAAAAGGGCATTCTAAAGTGTCACCAGCAGCTTAAGAAGAGATGTAGCCGATGTATTGTGCACAATTGAACCTGGTCACAGTAATATATCTGACCGTTTCTGAACTGAATCTTTTATTTTTCAGTGAACTGTGTGAACTCTTGCAAAAGACCTCGTGTATACGGGATACTATGGGGTGCAATTGGTAGCTCCGTTTTGAGGGCTTTCTTGAGTATGTACAGACTGCGCACACATGGCGTCGGCACGCTCTATGAAAACATGCTCTGAAATCCACTTTCTATTTTTTTTTCAATAGTTAGTCAGTTAGATGGCGTACTTCTGCCACTGCCGTCCTCGTGCCCTCATCACCATACTATAGCCGTCGACTTTTTCATCGAGCAGTCAACGCCGCCGTAATGCCACCGCTGACTTCGTTTTGCCGTTTTTGCTTAGCTATGGTGATTCAGACTAAGTTAAGGGCATTTAGTGATGTTGCAGAAGTAAGTGCTCTCGCGATAATGGCGTTCAGAGTTGGAGCAATTGCTGAAATTAGTTGTTTTTTTCTTTTTCTCCGTTACAGTTCTGACGGAAGTTAGGAAACATTGTCCGGAGAAATTTCGACAATACGTATGGAATTTTAAGTGCAGTTGGGGTGATTCACATTATGCCTACTTATTTCTGCGATCAATAGTTTTATAGAAACCCACATAATCACGAAATCTCTACTGAGTGCGTATTAAAGCAACATTTTTCACCGACCCAATGTCTTTACACGAAGAAACGAAACATCTCACATCGACTTTTTTACAACATAGTATGGTGACAGTTATGGAAAAAGAAAAAGACAAAGCTCTTTTTTTTCGTGGGGCTTCAAGAAAAAAAGGTACGTGGAGGTGCTGGGTATCGATCCCAGTACCTCTCGCATGCTAAGCGAGCGCTCTACCATCTGAGCTACACCCCCGACACGATCGCTCGGCAACCGAGTTGCTACCGTATTGTGCTCTTTGCGTGAAACCAGGTCGAAGGAAAGCAAACGAGAGAGGTGAAGCGGGGGACGACGACCGGTTGCCGCAAGAATCTCGCTTCGCATATTAAGCATCTTAGCACCGCACCACTCGACATGGTCACGTTCACTCTCGTCAAAACAAAGCTGTGGCCATTCCGTATGTGATGCCGTCATCTAGATAACTGGTGAAAGGCCGTTCTGGGAACCATTTCGTCTTGAAGGGACTCGACATTTCTCTTACATGGCCCAATGTAAAAGCTGCGGTAAATTAATGTACATATGAGACTCCATGTGTCACATGAACGCCTTTACAAAGTCAACAACACGGGATCATTATCATCATTCATTCTTCCTTCAGGATGCTTTTCGGCATATACCATAAGAGACCATGAACTTTAAAAATAAAGATCACTAATTTAAGCATAATAAACAGAACCACTCTTTCCCGGACTTTAAGACTTTCATTCTTTCTCGGAGTAATTAACAATGCAGGTTGACACGTGAAATACGGTCTCTCGGACAAGTATCTCAGGTATCTGTTGTTTCGTGTTTGCAATGAAAGAAGCATAACATATTTAAACAGGTACATAATACAAAAAACTTTTGTGGCATTTCCGAGCAGCTGTGCCCATGATCAGTGGCTCCGGTTCCCGATATGATGTTCCCGTAAATAATTTAAGCCCGTCTGGTTCAAGAGTTGCTTTGCTCTGACTGCCGAAGAAAACCATTAGGAACGCTGCCTTTCTTGCTAAAGGAAGTCCTCGTATACAAGCTTGTTTCAAGCTTAATGTTGTTATTTGCGCCTGGTAGCATGCTAATCATACATATTACGTAGCCCCTTACCCGCAAGTACATACATAAGAAACAAAATATACACACATGGCGGGAAATCATAACAATTTTATTTTGAGTGGTCTTTACTGTTTTCATTCAGTGAGAGGCAAGTATTGTGCAGCTTTCGAGGTGGAGTTATCCCCCCCCCCCCCCCCCCCTTTAGTGTGTTGGCTCCCACTGACGCAAATTCTTTAGTTGAGTTGATGCCAAACAGGCGCATCTGTCCTGTGTATTATATGCTTTATATACAGAGCAATTAGAAGTTTTTTTACGTGGTTTAGCCTTATAGCGGCTAAATAATTTCAAAAATGGAATTAAAAACACCTCATTGGTTGTTCCAGCTCATGTTTTACTCCAAAAAGTTGTAAGACAGAATAAAAATGAAGGAAAGTTCTCGGAAAATCAAGCGATGTTCAATAAACTTTTGTTTCGATTCGTACTGAAAACAAAAAGCACTTTGTCAATGTGGAGATGGAGCATTGAGGAATGTAACTTATTTACTGCAAATTAAGTCCAGAAAGCTCAGCGAAGTATATCAGAACATTTCTTGCCATACGAGAAAAAATTGAGGAGCCGGTACGACGTCGGTGCACATTCCTCTATAAACCGTCACAGCAGCTCACCGACGGCCTAGAGATATACAAGGCCTAGCTGCGCGCTCTGTCTTCAAGCTGCCGCTGCTTGACCCAGCTGAGCACACTTGATCGCATTTATCATTTACTCACTGTGTGTATTAGTTTTCGGCCCTGGTATCAATACACCCCGCTATATTGCGCGCCTAGCATCTCTTTTGCCGGGTTGCTCATGATATTGCGCCGTTCTTGAAGCCGCAGCGTCTCTAAAGAATGAAGTCCTCCACACTTATGGTTCAGAAAATCTGCGTGCGAATTAGGCAGTCTACAAAACGCGAGCGAGATAGAACACGCGCAACGCCCTACTGTCCTTGATCGTATACTCGTTACCGAAAACAGCACGGGGAACAATTTCGCTCCTGACCCCCACTTGCCGATTAGATATGTCCTCCGTTTTCATGGTACGTGCATGTATTACCTAACTCTCATTATTTCAGTTGACACGAACCAACTCATGCGAACGTAGTAAACATACTGCTCATAAATTGCATGCATGGAGCTATTATTTTGCAGCTTCGATGAACAACACTAGCACGGAAGCTTTGATTTTTCACATGAGAAGAGTCTTCGTGCCGATGCAAAGAATTTGGAGAGGTGGGGGATCATTCAATGTGAGATTGTTTTATAGACTGGAGTCGAAAATTCCAGGACGTATGAGCAATTGTTTCTGGTGCTCAGCTAAAGTTTGAAGTGCACGTCATCGAGAAGAAAGGCCCTGAAATGCAGTACAAAGAAACCCTAATTGGTACAAAGAGAAACTAATTGTAAAGCGCACTCTATCTTTAATTAGTGGCCTTTTTTCATTTGTATTGTTGAGAAAAACTGCGCTCTGTTTACCAAATTACTGTAAGCTTTCTATTTGTCTTTTGACGTACTGTCAATCAATCTTTTGGCATCTTGCAATAATGGTATGCGATTTGAAGCGCATCTACATAAATATGTCCATAAAAAGAACCCTTTCTTGAAGTAGCCAACGCCATCTTTCTGTAAATACAAAGCAGGACGCCTCAATGAGGTAACAGTAAGCCATTCTGCAACACGCACCACATTCAGAACTTCTTGGGTTGCCAGTGTGCTGTGCTGAAATGTTGGAAGGTTGTTTTTCTTTATTCTTTTTTTAACACTAAAATATTTTATGCCGGGATCCACGACGAACTTCCCGTAACAGATATGACGTTCGGAGCCAACAACTAAAGTATGCATTCTTGACAGGGATAGCGCCGCCATCTAGGAGCGTTGAAGCGAAGTACTGCATCATTACACTATAACGAGCGCCAACCGGGAGCGCTTCGGTAGTCACAGCGCAGCGGAGGCTCAACGTGGTATAGCCAGGTGTTGGCACTTTCCGCACATGGTTTGTCCTTCGTGCCGGATTAGCCTGCGGCGCCTGGGTGTCTACGGAGTGCAGCTTCAACAGGCATCAGCACTGCTTACAACGCCGCCTAAGGCTTCGTTTGCGATGGCACCAACTAAGGAAACTGCTGCGCTAAGTGACGCAGAAAGGCAACGGCGTCGGCATGCGAATCTCACTTTGGTCCAACGAGAGACACGCCAGAGTGAAGCAGAACGCCGTCCGCGTGCACGGCGCATGCTGCAAACTCTGCCACTTGCACTCCTGATGCTGAGCTAGTCGCAAATCAACTGCCTGCCCCAAGACACTACGGAGTCGTACCAAAATGCTCGTACCGTCGTCGAAGCGACTCGGCAGCTGGACGCCGCTCGCCGACAGGATGCCGCGCACCAAGCAAACCGGCAGGACGGTCGCCAGCCTGCAAATTTATTTATTACACCGAAGCTGTTAAGGGCTCACTCTTCGATGGTCGCGTCCGGCAATAGAAAAAAAAATGACACCATCTTCCCATATGGGAACCCTGAGTAGTATGCGAAGCAGCCATGGGGTCGACTCAAGGTAGTTTCATCAGCTGTATAAACTTGGACTTGCAGCAGCACCAGCAACGCGCACAACTGTTGTCGACGCCGTGGGCGTTTTGCCCGCGTTCGCACCGAACGCGCGCGGCCTTGGTGACTGTTGCAGGTGCCTCTGGGGCGCTTACCATCGCGACTCTAACCTAAGCTGCTTCGCATTATCGCGCGGAGCCGCAGGTGTTGCCATTCGTTGCGCAATCCGGAGAGGAGCGTCGGAGAGGAGAGGATGATGATAAGTGGTTCTTGAGGGAAAGGGAAAGGTTGGCGCTATCTTCTGCAGCCCTTGAGGGAGCACGGCTCAGCGCCAAGGAGAGGAGCAATGCCGAAAGGAGAGGCAATGAGACAAGGAGCAATGCCGAAAGGAGAGGCAATGAGACAAGGAGAGGAGAGGAGGATGCGCATGCGCAGTAGGGGTGTAGACGCCGCAAGGCGTAGGGAGGGAGTGACATAGCCCCGAGCATAAGATGCTTCGCACCTAAAAAAACTGTCATTGGCCATATGCTGTATGTGCGAGTGAAACCACGCGAGGGTGAGGGACGCGCCCTTTTACGGGGAGCTAACGCTAGGCGGAGAGCAAACGCGACTTACGTGCGAGTGAAAGCGCGCGAGGGCGAGGAACGCGCGATTTCACAGCGAGCGAACGCACTGGAGAAGATAGCGCGAACCTTTCCCTTTCCCTCAAGAACCACTTATCAGAGCAAACGCGACTTCCCAGTGGAAGGTGGGCATCGAGGCACCCTAGACATTGCGCCGTGCTCCCTTTTGGATAGCAAAAATAGGCGTCATTTTCTTCTTCAATAAAATCACTACTCTCCCAGTGCGGCGCACGCGCGCAGCACTGCCTAGGGTGCCTCGATGGCCAGCGCCGCCGTTCAGGGTGGAGACAACCCCGCTGGCACCGCCATATTGAGTCACACGAGCTGAGACTCAGCTACGCTTGCGCTCATAAATAGTGTTACTCGCGGCGCACTTCCAAGTGCTTTGCCTTGATGAGGATTTCTTTATCGGTATCGCATCTGCACATCTTTATAACCAATAGCCGTTAACTCGTCGAAGGTCCAAGACGTAAATGTATGGCGCCGGGAACATGCCCCAAGTTGCGTAATTCAATCACATTTAAAATGCCGTGTGTATGTTTAAAATACGCACTATTTTTTTTTTTGCGCTTCGATGCTTGGTATATAAGGTTTGCGACCACCTGTGTGTGGAAGTTTTTCTTTTTCGCTGTTGTATTTTGGTTTACACGTCACGCCTCCTTTACCGTAGCCAGCCACTCGCGCACGGCGGTTAGTTTCCCTTGCGTTGCGCGTGCTCTTCGCGTTCGTTGCAATTATTTGACGATATCTACGCGTAATTTTGCTTTTTTTTTTTGCCCACAAAACTGTGTGCTGACAGGATTAAGCTGGTGTAAAGATAACTGCGATGTGAAAATAAGGTTTAGTTAGTGCTGTAGAGAAACATGTAACGTAACTTGTCTGGGTCAATCTTGCGTAGTACACACAAGAAACCAAACGATGCACAAAATACATTTACTTATAATGTCTAGTACAATCAATCATGAAAGAGATATGTACATGAAAAATTATATGTACTGTGTGGCGCCTGAAGGTTATGTTGAAAGACGAGATAAAAAAATCGCAAGGTAGGCTCGACACACAATTCGGGATAGGGAGAGTTTTCTTTTAATTTATTCATTACATGGGGGGGGGGGGGGTTCAAGTGAGTACATCAAGCTTATTACACACAATATAAATCGAAAACAAGAAAGCAAACAAGAAAACACAACCGCGGGTAATATTAATCAAGATATCGAGCCAGAATACATCAGCTACCATCGAATACGTCGCATCAGCAAAACACATCGATGGCGAGTGCAGAACATTTTATAAATAACCATTAGAACACTGATAACTACATTGAAAAAATAAACAACACTGCATGCATATGCGTACAAAAACAGTAAATGAAACTAAGACAGTCAAATACAGATTAGAATGTTTTTCACTTCGAAAATATAGTCCATGAGGATGTAGGGCTGTTGACTTTAACAGACCGCGCCCATCCTATCGATTTCCCTCGTACTGGTCCTCTTCAAAGTGTTTCAAAGTACAAGTAAAACAACAAAAGTGATTATTGATATGAAAAGTTGCCTTGTAAATACAGAGAACCCATTACAGTGCCTAAAATAACTTTTCGCAGAAGTAATGCTGTATTACCTCGCTTCACACGTTTCGAAGAAATGCACAGGCTACAACAGACACCATGCCAGAAAGCGCCGAAACATTTTGGTCCCATGATGCCCCTTAACTCTACTACACCTGGGCATACCGTGCACAGGCATTTAAAGACCGTCGCAGTACCCACTACGATCGGGAATGAGCACGAATGACCATCGGCTTACGAGCACCACGCTACAAATATATTCGTCTAAAAAATCAGCTATATAACGTAACAACCTGAGATCCGCAAGATATCTGCTGAGAATAGAGAAAATCACAATGCTTCGCTTGCCACGTACACAACAGCCGCTCTCCCCAGAAGAAGCACTGCGTTCTTTAGTCCCAAATAACCAGTAGCGAAAAAAGAAACTGAGGGGGAAAAAAAAACAAGAAACAAGAGACACACGATGTGTGCTTCCCGTGAAAAAGTAAAATAGGTGGTTTACATGACGATTTGTAGCTAATGTAAGGCTATTTCGCGGCGAAGCATTTTCGTCAGTCCTTAAAATAAGGGTACTTACTCGCATAGACTGCGCCGATCAAAACGGCAAAAGCCTATGCGACGCGCACTCGCAAACCATAGGCTACTCAGACAGCATCGGTGCAGTGCTTAGTTCATGAGTGAACGTAGGTACGTGAGCGAGGATCAGCGAATACTTTCTTATTTAAATGCAAAACACGATGCGATAGTCTAAACTTTCTTGACACTTACCTCGCAAATGTAGGAGCTATCCGTTGCCTTCCAGTGATACCGCTTTACTTGGGCTTCCCATCTCTTCCTTCGCTCTGGGTCCCGGGGGAAGCGTAAACAACGAAGCCCTTTACGCGTTGATCCGGTGCACTTGGGAACACAACAGCTCGTCATGTCGACTCGATGCACTTGACAAGCTTGTCATTCATGCGGCTGAACACTGTCCAGCAAGTAGAAGCGTCAGCGAAGCATCCGAGCGCACTGTGTCTCGAACTAAGCACCGGCACCAAGCACTCGCAACCGCTCGCTGTGACTCAAGATGGCGTCGCAGCGAGAAAGCGGCGGCCCAGGTGCGGTCAAAGGATGGCACCACCCTGAACGGCGGCGCTGGCATCGAGGCACCCTAGCACCGCCGGCCTCTGCCACCTGTGCCGCGGACTCTCTCTGGGCTCTCGCCCGCCTCTTCCTTAACAGTAGCCGCGTTTACATGAACGCGACAACTGGCGCATCGATCCATCGCATCACATTAACTTTCTAGCGCATCGCATCCATGTAAACGGGGATAATTCGCTAGGAAAGCGCGTCGCATTAATGCGTCAGACAGGAGTGAATTGAGAGGAGTAAGTCGACATTCGCAGTGCATGTAAACGGCGATCGCATCGCATTAAAAATTACGGCCAATGCAATTTGCTGTGGATCTGCTGCGCTCGCCAAGCTGCGGCGGGGCGAGACGCCGGATGTGTCTGCAAGCACTGGTTTGCCTTCGATGTGTGACATGGCTATCATCGCACCAGGGGTGATGCGATGCATGTAAACGCTAGCGCCTCACATTACTCGTGATGAGCTATAGGAAATGTGATACGCTACTGTCGCATTCTGTCGCATTCATGTAAACGCGGCTAGTGTCGACAACGGCGTTTAGCCGTTCCTTCACGTAGCCAGCATTTCGACAAAGGCTTTGTGTGGTCACACAAACCATGCGCACAACTGTTGTCGACGGCGGCGGCGTTTTGCCCGCGTTCGCACCGAAAGCGCGCGGCGTTGGTGACGTGTTTATGAAGAGCGTGACAACCTTTGCCGTACACCAAATGGTGGTGTACCGTAGCGACCAGAAGGCCATGGTCCCTGTGGTCGCTAAATAAATGAAAACCACCTGATCACATATATTTCTCAATCTTTAATAGTTCAAATAACAAATTACACCATCATATCTTAGTAGTCATAATTGGAAATACATAATTCCCATCATAGTACAGCTTCGCTGGTCTTCCATCTACACCCCAGGTGAAGCGCTGACAGTTCTTATTTATTTATTTATGAATTTCACGTACTTTCAAGGCCCGAAGGCCTTACAGAAAGGAGTGGAGTAAAAAAAAAGTTGTCGCAGTTTCACCTGAAAGGTGAAGCATCAATTGCGATAGCAAATTTGTAGAGAGATATACGCAGTAATGATATTAGCTTTATCAGCTGTATAAACTTGGACATGCAGCAGCACCGGCAACGCGCCGAACTGTTGTCGACGCCGTCGGCATTTTGCCCGCGTTCGCTCAAAATGCGTGCGGCGTTGGTGACTGTTGCCGGAGCCTCTGATATAAATAGGCACTTGGTGCCGCAGCTAAACGTCGCCTCCCTTCCCTCCCCCTTCCCCCCCTCCCCCACGGCCTCTCGCGCATCGGAAGAAGGCGCGTTTGCTCTACATATATGGTGATTGTAAAGGAGGAAAGAGACGCCTACTTCTGCAGCCCTTAAGGAAGCACGGCGCAGAACGCGCGTTTGTTCTCCGCCGTGCGTTCACTCCCCGTGAAAGAGCGCGTCCCTCGCGCCCTTTCACTCGCACATACAGCGTTCGGCGGCGCGCGGCCACGATTTCATCTCCATTGACGTCATACGGAACCTCACGGCGACGGCGACGGCGACGGCGACGCCGACGGCGACGGCGACGCCGACGGCAGAAATCTGCTTTTGAGTGTCCATATAATTGCTATCGCAATAAAAAAACACCGCGTATCCACGGGGTGAATGATGATGAGTGGTCGAAGCTCCGGAGGGAATCATCGGTAAACCGTGAATCTTCCGTGTAATTCGCGCAGTCTCGCCGCACTAAATCGAACGATTGACTTCCACCAATGACACGCGCCATATGTGACGTCATTCCTATTTTATAACAGCGCCCTTCATTATAATTGCACCATCTCCCGCTTAAGGGGACGCTAGCACAAACGCGTTAGAAACGTGCAGTACTCTCTAGTAAGGGGGAGAGGCCACAGCGTCTTACGCAGCCGTTTACACATGCCGGAACGTGCACCGCGTTTGCCGACGCCATCAGCGTTTATGAATACGGGGGTAAGGCGGAGAGGCCACAGCGTCTTACACCAGCTTCTTACACGGGCCGTAAAGCGCTAGCACAAACGCGTTAGAAACGCGCAGTCTTTCGTTAATGTTGGGTATTTATTGCCATCGTGGTGCGTGTGTCCATGTGCGCTTCGTGGCGTAGTGGTTAGCGCCGTGCGTTCGGAAGCGAGGGGTCCCTGGTTCGATTCCGCTACGGACACAACTTTCGGAATTTTTTCATCAATCAACGGCGTTTTGAACAATACGTTTAGTTTATACCGACATCTGGTACTAGCGTTAAGACTGGTTACACACTACGACGGGGACGAACGGGTGCCGCTATAAGGAGCTTCGCCCCTAAAACGCCGGAAGCGTTCTCCGGAAGCCGGAAGTGGAACCGGAAGCGGAAGTCGGCTTCCGGTTATACATATACATATATATGTATATATGGGTATACATACATGTAGGGACACACAACGCCATCTATTGAGCAATTCATAAAACTAGACGTGGCTACCTACTACGACGGGGACGAACGGGTGCCGCTATAAGGAGCTTCGCCCCTAAAATAATGCAACAATACAAAGAAACAACTGTCAGCCTGATGGAAACAACTGATGGAAGGCCGGCTAAGCTGTACTATGGTGGGAATTACACTTAAGTCTCGTTATAACGAAGTCGAACAGGTGCCGAATTTTTTTCGTTATAGCCATTGACTAATTATTATACGGCTAATTATTGTATGCGAGGGTGTACTCACTACAGGTAAGTCATCGCGGAGGTATTAGCTCCCGTCGCCGCCGAGTGGCTGTGTCTACAGTAAAATGCTAATCGAAAAACGGCGAAAAACTGGGATCAAACACCAAAACACAAGAACTGATTTTATTGCGCTCAACGCTAACCGCGTAGCCTTTCATGTAGATGGCGCGAAAAAGTCTGTGATGCTTCGCTGCTGCATCTTCCTCAATCGAAGGACGGCCTTCTCAGCAGCAGCTGCTATCTCGAGACCATCTTCGCCGTCTTCGTACCCGCCAAAGTATCTGGCTTTTCTCTGGAGCAGTGCCCCACGCATGGGCAAATTAGCAGCCCGTGCATCAAAAACCACTTGAATAGCGCCTCTTCCACTGCTTCAAAGGCAGGAGACCCAAGCTTCGTCCGCGTACCTTTTACGCCGCGTGCAACAGCGCCAGTGATGACTTCCTTGCTGCTGAGAATTGTAGAAAGTGTGCTCGGCGCGATGCCGAAGTCCTTGGCCACTTGCGTTTTCCTCGTCCCTGATGCAACAGCTCAAATTATGGCTGCCTTTTGATCCGGAGTGATAACTTTCCGTTTTCGTTTCGAGCAGCTGCTACCGTCAGTCATTTTCCTGTCGTGTAACCGGCAACACGGCGTAAAAAGCAAACGGGCTGACCGACCTACGCTCGATTCCGAAACAAAGCAAACGAGTGCGCACGCTAACAGAAGTTAGGCTTGGCCAGCTTGGCTTGGCTAACTTGGTCAGCTTGCCTTGGCTTGGGGCGTTGCCGGTGCAGCGCACCCGCGGGAGATTATACTGGTACATTAAGAGGCCCGCAAAGCGCTGCGCATTTTCACAAAGCAGTATTTTGCGTCGAAAGCAGGCGGTTAATTGTCATTTTGGAATGAAACTTTTTAGTTAATATCCGTTGATCAGTCTAAATTTTTTTCGTTAGAACGAAATTTTAAACACATATATATGGGTTTCTGTGGGGACTTTCACGGGGAATTAGGATTCTTTCGTTATATCCCCTACTTTCGTTAAAAACCATTTCGCTATAACGAGATTTAAGTGTATGTATTTCCAATTATGACTATTAAAATCATCATCATCATCAGCCTAGATTTATATCCACTGCAGGACGAAGGCCTCTCCCTGTGATGTCCAATTACCACTGTCTTGCGCTGGCTGATTCCAATTTGCACCTGCAAATTTCCTAACTTCATCAGCCCACCTAGTTTTCGGCCGTCCTCGAGTGCGTTTCCCTTCTCTGGGTATGCATTTTGTAACTCTAATAGTCCACCGGTTATCCATCCTACGCATTACATGACCTTCCCAGCTCCATTTTTTCCTCTTAATGTCAACTAGAATATCGGCTATCCCCGGAATTCGCTCTCTGATCCACAGCACTCTCTTCCTGTCTCTGAAAGTTAGGCCTAACATTTTTCGTTCCATCGCTCTTTGTGCGGTGCTTAACTTGTTCTCGAGCTTCTTTGTTCATACGGCAGGCAATGCCAAATCCTGACTGGGAGCTTACCACTGTCGTTGAAAAGAAAAGTGTACATCATTGCATACTACCGGTGCTAGAATATGGGGCAGAAACTTGGAGGTTAACAAAGAAGCTCGAGACTATTAAGTTGTGATGGTGTAATTGGTTATTTGGTAGTACTGATATGTGTACACAAAGGAAATAATGACACACTAGAAAAAAAGAAATATTGGCAGAAAAACAAATAATATTACCTCAACAGCAAAACATTGGGTGCTGCAAGAGCATGCACCCAGTAAGACTAAAAAAGCAGAAGAAAAAAAAAAGGCATTGACTATAAAGATAACTTCACAATCAGGTTCGCACAAAACCGGTTCCGGTAGGTAACAAAATGTACAAACATGGTACATAGTATAAAGCCTTCTGAATTGCTCCGTCCTTGTATGCATGCTTCAAAATCCTGAAGAAAAAGTTTAACAGATATGGACATTACATATCACCCATGACCTTAAAAATGATTTTATTTGTTTCAATGTTCCTGCGATATTATTCTCATTCAACTTATTGAAATTAGCCGGTACGTAGAAAGCACGGGTCCTCTTACCGTAGTTTGTGTACACACGAGATGCCACATATTTTTCTATCTGACGTAAGCTGCCAGATTTCACGTTAAAGTTTTTGAAATTAGTAGAAAAAAAACTCTTACACATGACGTCAAACAGAACTTGTTGCTCGACAAACAACATGTCTGACTTGTACATGCTCAGCAAGACATCTTCCCCATGACCAAGTGTGCCATACGAGAGGCTATAGGCAATTTTTCTTAGGATGCGGTTAATTATCTTAAGTCTACTAGAAGAAGAAAAGCCATAAATTGTTATTCCGGACCTTATGATCGATTCACCAAGTGCTTTGTAAACCATTTTACGAACATTTGGATCGCAGAAAGATTATAGGGCATACAGTTGAGCGCACACGGCACGTAAGCGCCTTGCAAGCTCTTAAATGTGGATATTCCATGACAACGTGTCGTCGAAGTGTAGCCCCAGGTATTTTGTATTTTTTACCACAGTTACCCGAGTACATGAGCACGCAAGGCAGTCACTGGTGTAGAGATAAACAGGGAAAATATCCGCGATTACTTTATATGGGCCGCGAAAACAAATCTTGTTAGTCTTTGATTTATTAATAAACATTTTGTTGTCAATGAACCAATCAAGTAATTTAGAGACATCATGCTGTAGTACTCTAGCGGCTTCATTCAAAAATTTGCTCGATACAACAAAAGCCGTGTCATCAGCGCATAAATATATTTTTTTTTATTTTAGTGGTAACCAAGCAAGATCGTTCATGAAAATGTTAAACAAAAGCGGTCCCAATACGGACCCTCTTGCGGTACCCCTGATTTAACACACCACAAATAACTACAGGACTCCGCCACACGGACACATTGCTGTCTGTGTGTTAAACATTAAAAAAATGGGTAATACAGGCCTCTGAAACCACATCTGCTTAGTTTTGATAGTAACCGTTCATGTTATAATGTGTCAAATGATCTTTGTAAGTCAAACAAAAGAGTCAAAACAACATTGTTTTTATCGATCTCGCTACAGATATAGTCATTAAAATCTTCTAACAGGCCTGTAGTACTCTGTCCTGAGCGAAAGCCAAACTGCGCTGGGTTAATAAGGCTAAACTTTTAACAGAATGAGGCCATATTAACATAGACTATTCTTTTCCAATATTCAAGATTCAAGATTTTTGTTGCTCAGGACGCTGCGATAAGGTTAGTCGCAAAAATACCATGGCACACCCATACAGAAAAATATTGATCCCAGTTCAACGTCATTAGTGTGTCCGATCTTTACCCCTTCAGGTTAATTTATATGTACAAGAGTGCTATTAGAACCAATCACGCCAACATGCTGACACTATTCTAACTTTTAAGTCGTGTGCCCATATAAAACGTACGTAGTAGCACCGCTAGGTCCATACCGTTTTGTCGGATTGTGTACCAATTTCAGTTATGCCCTTAAAACTTCCAGGTTACCTTAACACGCTTGAACGGAATAACATCTCGCCAGAAGAAGCATCGAAAAAAAAATGTCGCAGTTTCACCCGAAAGGCGAAGCATCAAGTGCGATAGCAAATTAGTAGAGAGCTATTTTCTTTTCTTTCTTTCTTTCTTTCGTTCGTTCTTTCTTTCTTTCTTTCTTTCTTTCTTTCTTTCTTTCTGGGGTTTTACGTGCCAAAACCAGTTCTGATAATGAGGCACGCCGTAGTGGAGGGCTCCGGATTAATTTTGACCACCTGGGGTTCTTTAACTAGTAGAGAGGCTATTCGGAGTAGGAATAGTAGTTTTATTGGCTGCATAAACAGATACACATTCGCTTACTAATTTAATTAACAAGCGTGGTGTCAGCGCGCACTAGCAAACACGAATAGATCGCGCTCAATGACCGCAGACAACCACCGTCAAAACGCTGGCAGCAAGCGAAGGTTCGTGCGGTCTATCGCTTCAACGGAAACGGAGCGGCGAATGCACAGCGCATACAAAGGTCAGAGCCTTGTGGAGATCGCTTTTAAGAGACGGTGCGGGCGACCGACGCAGCTAGGCAAAGTACAAGTGCAGTTGTTGGCAGAGCAGAAGCTGCCTCCCCCCCCTAGAGCACTGCACGGGCTCAGGCAGGGCTTTTTTCCACGGGCTCGGGCCGGGCTCGGGCAAGGCATGTGCTTTTTGACCCGGACCCGGGCCGGGCTCGGACTTTCTGGTGGTGTGCATGTAACATGCAGCGAGTTATCCTCGCGCGTCTCGACTCAGAAAAACCTGTTGCCCCGGCCCAGCTGGAAGCTAGAAGTGCTACTTCTGTGTACTTCCCTTTTCTTCCGTCGTATTTTGCGCTGTTTGAACAGAATGTAAAAGTCCAGAAAGACCGAAGTGGCCCCAAACCAAAGGATGCCATTGTATTCCTTACCTAAATCAATTAAATAATGCTTTCAGCGCGGTGCAAGCGCGTTCGCGACTTGCTGATTCTTCAAAGGTGAATTGGTAAAACGATGACTAGTAAGATAAGATAAATCTTCACGCGGCTGAAATATGACACTGCATCCATCCATGATTACACGCATGTTCTTAACCGAGCGCCTAGCAGCAGCGCATTACTCTGCACCATGGAGGAACGAGAAGCTTTCTTTCTCCATTTACTCCATCCATGCGCTGCGCTCACGACGTATCGTGGCTGCGCTTTACGGTTGAGTGTACGAGCGGTTGGGGCGGCGCATGCTTTGCAGTAAGGCGCCCGACGTGGAAATATACTGTGGCGGCACTGCGATAGAAGTGGATTGGGCCGCATCAAGGTCGCGCCGTTGGAAAATGCTGGCTATACTTGTATACATGTTGGAGTATACATGTATGCAGATGTGTTCATGCACAGGGAAGTGGATATATACCACTTATTGTTTGTATTACGGATGTGTGCGATGATGCTGTTGCCTGGTGGTGGCACCCTAGCCTCGTGAAGCTATATGTTTACAGCTTTCTTGCCTGGGTGGCCTTCAACACTGTACTTTGTGCATGTTGTAAATAAACTTCACTTGACATGCTGCTCGGCAGGGTCATTCGTACTACTTCGCGCGCTGGTGTTTGCGTTCAGACCGCTCGAATGGTGTTCATAATTGCATATGACATGTATTTATGCCTTAAGAATAAATTCCTTGCATTCTCTTCTTTATTTTTTTAATACCGCTCGGTGATCTTTTTCGGTCTCGGGCCGGGCTCGGGCCAGTTTCGAGCCGGGTTCGGGCTGGGCTCGGGCCTAAGATAAAGGGGTGGCGGGTTGGGCCAGGCGGCTAACGGAGAATATTTCCGGGCCGGGGCGGGCCCGGGTCTCGCCATAAAACTTTTGGTCGGGCTCGGGCGGGCAGCCCAACGTAAAAACGGGTCCGGGCCGGGCTCGGGCTGAAAAAAAATCACAGCATATCCACGGGGTGAATGATGATGAGTGGGCGAAGCTCCGGAGGGAATCATCGGATCTCCCGCTTAAGGGGACGCTAGCACAAACGCGTTAGAAACGTGCAGTACTCTTTAGTAAGGGGGAGCGGCCACAGCGTCTTACGCAGCCATTTACACATGCCGGAACGTGCACCGCGTTTGCCGACGCCATCACATGACTGCTGAGAAAGTATACCCCCCGTATTCATAAACGCTCCTCGATTTGAACTTGACTTGCCACCGCCTTGGGCAGCGCGTTCGAAACGCGTTGAAGGTAAGGCGGAGAGGCCACAGCGTCTTACACCAGCTTCTTACACGTGCCGTAAAGCGCTAGCACAAACGCGTTAGAAACGCGCTAGAAACACGGCCTTTCGTTAATGTTGGGTACTTATTGCCATCGTGTTGCGTGTGTATATGTGCGCTTCGTGGCGTAGTGGTTAGCGCCGCGCGTTTGGAAGCGAGGGGTCCCTGGTTCGATTTCCCGCGCTACGGACACAAGTTTGGGAATTTTTTTTTCATAAAACGCCGGAAGCGTTCTCCGGAAGCCGGAAGCTGGCTTCCGGAACGGCAAGCGGAACCGGAAGTGGAAACGGAAGCGGAACCGGAAGTGGAACCGGAAGCGGAAGTCGGCTTCCGGTTATACTTTCCCAGGCAGCACAACAGCACTGGGCCAAGCATGGTGCAATGCTCGCAGAAATTGGTACGAACTTTGGCCCAATCCTGGCATCATGGCAAAGTGCAACCCGATCCAAGGTTCACCCACTGTTCGAGCCAAGATTGGCCTAACAGTTTGCCATTGTAGAATCCAATGTAGTTCGAGCATAGAGCCAGTGTTCAGCAATTTTGTATTTTAAGAATCCAGTGCTCAACCATTCTGTATCCAACGCGTTTCCAGCATATCCAGTGCTCAGCCATTTTCTATCCAACGCTCTTTCCAGCATATCCAGTGCTCAGCCATTTTCTATCCAACGCGTTTCCAGCATATCCCAGTGCTCAACCATTCTGTATCCAACGCGTTTCCAGCATATCCAGTGCTCAGCCATTTTCTATCCAACGCGTTTCCAGCATATCCAGTGCTGAGCCATTTTCTATCCAGTGCGTTGCAAGCATAGCCTGTACTCAGCCATTTTGTTGCTTGTATGCTGGCTTACTGCCTATAAAATTAGTAGCTAAGAAAACGTGATGTAAAAAAGTGCAGGAAAGAAACACACAAAGCATAAACGAAAATATAATTTATTTGGCCTATTTTAGGCAATGCCTCAATCGATGCATAGAGGGGCAGGGGGAGCAGCAGGAGCAAGGGCAGGAGGAGGGGCAGGAGGAGCGGCAGGAGCCGGAGCAGGGGCAGGAGGAGCGGCAGGAGCAGGGGCAGGAGCAGGGGCTGCAGCAGGGGAAGGAGCATGGGCAGCCGGACAGGAGGGGCCAACGGTGGACTGGCCAGGGCCCTGAGGCCAAGGGTGGGGCAGGGAGAGGGCAGCAGTGGGCAGGCAATGATCCCTGCCCCGAAGGGAGGGATCATTGGGCTGCTCTGCTGCTAACGTTTCTGCAAAACGCCTCTTCCTGCCACCACCCCTGTCCACAGACCCTGGCAACCACCTCTTAATGAAGCCCTGAGCTTCTGTCAGGTCGGCCCCCCCTTTTGCACAGATGACATCTGCACACAAACATACAAAGACCACAATTAGTACATTCAACATGCACGCACAATAGAGCAGGCAAACACATTCAACAAAAGAAAACCTTAACATAGTCTTTACACACAGTTCATCTGACAGAATTTGCAACCGCAGCCAACCATATTGAATCGAGGTTCACAGCATGCTCAGCAACGAAATGCAGAATACGCAAAGTAATGCTGTGGGGAATCAAATACTGCTATCGCCCTCTCCGCCATGAAAATTCTTGATCCATTTACAGGATCTTCATCCCTGTTGCCTTCGTTGACATTCCTGTTTTTCCACCCTAACATAGCGTTAACATCATCAGTGATGATCACACCATGTCTTTACCAACCGAGACATATTCATCAACTATCTCACCCGCTGATGCTAAACGTGTAAGCTGCCTGGTGTGATGCAATTCATCGGCATGCTCGTCAAGCAATTCACCTACACTGCCATTGGCGCTAGTGCAGAGCACACCTTCGCAACGCCTTCAAGGGCAGTGGTGGCCGAGTATGTGGCTTTCATAGTAAAAAAATGAAATCAGCCAACAGGGACACCTAAATTTCTTCGTTGTAGAAGTTAACAATTTATATGAAAGACAGGATTTTGGCAAGCCATTTCGCTGTAGAGGAGTTCAGCTGTATACACAATACTTGCAAATGCAAAAGGATGACTAAGGAGGCCCTACCTGTGACTATCCGGCATAACTTCAGATTTACGAAAGCCCTCTTCCCCTTCCTGCCATGAAGGCTGTAAAGCACTTGGACGGGGTGTGCCATTACAGCCTTCATGGCATTCGATGCCACCTCGCGCAGCGACTTCCCTCCTATTTGCAGGAGGTGCTTGCGCTGCAAAAGACAAAAATGTGGTTTTGAGCATGGTACGTCACAACGTTTTCAAGTTGAAAAATCTACCCAATACTACTAGAATATAATTTATTGCCAAGAGAAGTGTATCTTTAGCCAAGTGCAAAGCAAGACTTTTTGCTGCAAGAGTTTGTGACGCAATGCTCTTTAATTGTAAATGTGCTCCACAACACCTGGAACGGTGTTGTGGAAGAAACACAAACACGAAGTGCATCAGATCTTGTCTGTTCTGTGCATTTCATGTTTGTGTTTCGTAACCCTTAGCACTGTAACTGTGTTTCATAGTAACTACCTCTCCAAGCTTTCACCATCATTAAAATTAATGTAAGTGCACCAATTCAACTTGTATGCAAATTGCCAATGCATAATTAAGAGATGTGACATTAGACTGCAGAAAAGTCGGATCTACACACGTGTGGCACAAAACAGCTTAAAGGCATACCGACACGATATTTTCAGACCTTCACATTTTGTGTTAAAGGGACTGACAACCAGTTTTTAAAGACCTAGTTTTGTGGTAACCAAAAGCTAGCCCTCAGCAGTGTTTACACCTGCAGCTTCGCAAACTGTGAAAGCAGCCCATCATTCTGCTTTTACAGGATGAGGGGAACTGCAGTTACCTGCTCACATTTTGGCCTTTTCAACCACTTTTGAAAATATCAAGTTGGTAAAATAAGTTTGCATTGTCATACAGACCTTCTTACATTTGTACAGCGTTTTTCCCCTAAGTACACGCCTACATCATGGCTGCCTGGCGCCCGTTATCATTCTGTCGATAGACTTACCAAGCCAACTCATCAAAAACAAAGGCTGTGCGCCACTTTCCTGCTCACTACAAATGAAGGCTTATCAGCATATTGTAAGTTAAAAAAATAACATAAAAATGCGGACTGCATTTCAATAACAATACCATGAACCTCATACACTAATAGAAAGTCACATGATAGGCCTCTTATTCATGGTAAATAAAACTAGATTAAAATGAGGTAAATACAGTATATACAGAAGATCATTGCACCCCTTTTCGTGTACTGTGTCCCACTTGTTTGTACTGCTATTTATCATTCACGATGTATCTACAACTTGTCCAACAAAAAGAATTTACGCACAAGTGCTCTGCATTGTGTCCTTCTACAGAGAGCTGCCAGTTTGCACTTTGTATCAGCAATGGATTTTTATTACCTTAACGACTTACTCCTGCTTCATGAATGTATCTCTACGGAGAGCTGTTGGAAATCGACGATTCAGCAAGTCACTATGCTAGCTCAGTGGCTATGGCGTTGTGGTGCTGAGCTCGAGGTCACAGATTTGATTCTGGCATTCATGGTCACATTTCGATGAGGCCTCATTGCAAGAACACTAGTGTATGCTTAGATTAAGATGCATGTTAAAGAAACTAACGTCCAGTCGAAATATATCATTAGAACCTATACAGCAGGGAACCAATTATTTCCATGAACTCTTTTGCGTGTGCGATGCAAAGTTCCTTCACATAAAACCCACAGCATGTTTCATGAAACATGCACAGAACTTCCACATGTTACATAGCCTTATAATTAAAAATAAAAGGGCAGTACAAACCAAGGTGGCAGCCACAGCCTCATCCTGCACGGCTGCCTCTGCTGCCTCCCATTCTTCAATATTGTCGGCAGGTAGCCGAGGAAGAACTGGAGGCACCGTCGACAGGCCAGGCTGAGACACTGCACGGGTCCTGTCGAGAGGCTCAATTTCATCCAGCCTCTCGGACACGACCCGTACCTCATGCCTCAGCTGCTGGAGCTCATGCAAGACGTCCCTGTTCTGCTGCCGCACCTCCAGCTGCACTCGCAGCACCCGCAGCAGCACCGCTGAAACACAAAAATATTTACTTCATAGCAGAAGCGGTACATTTAGGGCACATTTGATTGGTTGTTTCAGAGCACTCTGGTGAATGTAAAATATCAGGATTTGTACAGGTCTCGGTGGCAGAAATTCATAGGTATTCAAATGCTTTCAAGGCCGCGTCAAAGCTTTTTTCAGTGTGCAGAGCAGCATCCCGTGTATCATTTTCCTATTATAACACTTCCAAAACACTTTAAATAGCCTCATTGCACTATAAACACAAAAAGTTATACAGTAAATGCTTGTTAATTCGTACCTGATTTATTCGAACCTTTGGATAATTGAACTGACTGTCACGGTCCGGCCACGCAGTGTAGGCGTCTATGGGTAAACCAACTCAATACTGCGCATGCGCATCAGCTTCTCCATTAATTTGAACTGCGCGCTGCCACGCGGTGATAAAGAAAAAGGAACTCGCCACAAATATTAATATGGCGAGAACCTCTATGACCTGCAATAAGTGGTTATTACAATAGTGCTGACCGAGAAAAAAAATAAAAGAAAGAGAAAGAAAACGGAAAAAGTGCAGTCCCCTGGAGCGTTTTATCAGCCAAGGAAGTGCAGACATGGCCTTTGCCAACGAGGATAGTGCGCGCTCCCAATCTTGGAGGCCATACAGCGGGCCACTGGAAGCCAAGCCAGCAGTCGTGCGAAATGGATCTGCCTGGGCACTCACCGTGGCTTAAGCTTTTTATACCATTGTTCTTAATGTGGAAAGTTTGCCGGGTCCACACTGATCCGCCATATAAAGCGGATCACAAAATCGATTTTAGATTGTACCCACTCAAGAAATTCCAAATGTTTTCAAGGGTCTTGAAGACATGTTTCAATTTCAAGAAAGTGTGCGAACCCTGATTTGCGTAAATCTGCTTTAAAGATGTCATGAAAATAAGTAGGACTAGTAATGAAATTGCTTAGTTTATACTTTTCATGCTCATAGTAAAGTAGTTGCTGTTTTCCACAATTTATGTGGAAAATAGCCTGACAACAAGTTACATTATCGAAGTGTTTAGAAACAACCAGTTCTATGCGCTTGACCTACATTCAAAATTCCATTCTTATAAACTGAAGGCTTGAAGGAATAAGATGTAGATGATATATCAAGAAATAGTAAAGCAACAATGCAGCGTACCGAGCCAGCTGATGAATTAAAACACAGGTAAACATACTAGCAAAATGCCTACACAAGACTATATGTGCGGCTGAATGCATCATAGGATTCTGTCCGAGCCAAACTGCTGCATGTTTACAAATGTCAGGTTTTCTTCATTTATGCTAAAATTCCTTGCTTGTTGCATATAGTAATGGCAGCTTAAGGGCTCTGAACCACATTTTATCATAGTCAAGAAATGCATTTGAAGTTAAAGTGACTATTTCAGAAATACTTTCCCATAAAAAGTACAATGCATTCAACAGAAGCAGAGTTATTGGCAATCGAAGAGCGCCTTGATCCCACTCACGAGGCTCCTGGTCCTTCTATGACTTGCACTGTGAAGGCTACGGCAGAGTGGGGCGGGCATACCCACAACGTTCGTCCTATAAAACATCACCGTGGTGGGAATCTTTAATTTTATTTTGGATGTTCACATAGTCCGACTACTTCCGATTTTGTCACCTACAATGCACCAAGCTCCGAGGCTATTCTCAACTTATGGTGGAGTTCAGTGGGCCTCTTCGAATACCGCCCACGGCTTCCGGCCTGACTAGCCCCAACAAAAGAGCACGTCACAGTCACGTGAACCAAGCACCGCAACCGGAAGTCTCTCCTGGCTGCCGTCTGCTATTTGCTACTCGTAGACAGCCCCCTACCCAGCGTTTTCATAAGCATGGCCTCAGAAATGGTGCAGTCTCAGAGGCCACGTCGCCAACACAACCATAAAGCTTGCACAGTGGAATCGTAGCCCGAGCATATAGAACTTTATGTCGCGCTAGCTAGTGAGCCTGAGAAACCTAAGCGGAATTCCCACACAGACATAAGCAATATCGTGATCGTGCCACGTCAGTCTTTATGCAGAAAGCACCCGCCGACATCCTCAAAGCTCGCGAGACCATCTGCTAATTAAAGGCCCGACGTGTGTCTAGGAGAGAGCACGTGTACACGTCAAAAATCAAACGCTCGAACTTGGTAACAGAAGGGATCAGCATATATGCTAACAGCAATCCCCTAAGCTCCTATTGTATCCCACCCCAGCTACCGGCGTGTAATAGCCACATGCAATACAAGATTCTTCACACGCTCATTTCATTTACCTGAAAAGAAAAATTTACTTGCTTACAGCAATGAGCATGACAGATTTCACGAAACACATTACGAAAAGCAAGCATGTGCGCCTGATTGCTGCGCTTCTTTTAAAAAACACGAAAACTAAAACTACAGCAATTAGACGGCTCGTGAAAAACTTGCATTATGGCACACAAAGCACTGATGTAACAGAAGCAATAACTCAGAAACTACTGTGCAATAATGCACAGTAGTTTCTGCCTGGAGCGTGCAAAGTACACAGACGCACACGTCATCTAACACCGCGCGCATCTTTTTAAGACATCCGTCGTCTGCTAGCTACTTGCGCTTGCCCGACCAAACATCTGCTGACAGTTCCAACAGTTTGCGGACAGTCCGGAACTTCCGGTCCGTGAAAAAATTTACACGGTTCTGACAACTCTGACTAGTGGGCGGAGCTTCGGAAGCTGTCCGAGCAAAATCGAATGCGGCACAGCAGTCCCAAGCAGTCTGGGACTGCCAGGGACTGATAATCGAAGAGGCCCAGTGTCCCATCCCTTTGCTGTGCTGGTCTACTAGATGCAACTTTCTCACTTATTTATACGACAATGGTACAATTTCTGACAGTTGAATGAAACGTCGCCTTTATGTTTACTTGTAATGAGCTCCGACCATAATGGTGACACACTTCAAAGGTGTTCAACTTCGAAAGCAGATTATGTGTTCCAGTCGGATATTGGCATTCGGGCAGGCTTGCTACGCACCTGGAGTCACGTTGCCAGGAAACCACTTGGAGCACCTCAGCGAGCTACAATGAGCTCAGCGAGTGGGCTCATCACGACGACTGCGGTACCAATGTTCCATAACAGACACAGCTACACGCAAATGTATTCCTTTTGCTACCCTGCACGACAGGGCTGGAGCGCGTGCCTGCGCTCAATTCTGGCCGTGCTAAGTAATCCGGATAGGCTTTGAACTGCAACAACCTGACCAACAGATACACAGTAGAACCCCGCTGTTACGTTTTTCACGGGACGTTGCGACGTAACAGCGGGGTTACCAATGCATTGGGTTCTATGGGAGATGTGCCGGGAGCGGCCGAAAACGACGTAACAGCCAGGAAAACGCAGCACCCGGGAACGTAACAGCGGGGTCCTACTGTAGTAGCCACATCCAAATTGCGCATTTATAAGCACTGTCTATAGTTCATTAAGAAGCGAAATCAATCTAGCCATCTAACCAGAAGCGGCCAGGAGTGAGAATGAGCTAGCAAGTGTACATGTACTTTTGAAAGTAGAGTGTTCACAATTAATCGAAATTAGCAAGACGCGACAGCTACATCAATAAGCAGTGTGGCTAGACAATGGTCAACTTCTTCCAGAAGTAATTGAATCAATCAAAATTCAAAGTGAAGATTTTCCTTCACCACACCTTGGACTTGGTGAAAAACACATTCTGCAGTTAACATATACAGTATAGACCACTTATAACGTAACTGTTTATAGTGCAGGACTGGATATAGTACGGTCTTTTCAGACTCATGTTAATTTTCCCATAGCACTCCATATATATGCATACCGCTTACAGTGCAGCCGCACGAGACGAAATACCGGTTATAATGCGGCTTCCGCGGGAAAATCTCGCCGACAAGGGCCGCAGCGAGCACGCTTCTCAACAAGAAGCGTGCTCTCGGCTGGCGTGTGCATTATTCAATGCAATCAAACTCTCATTAATTCGGACTTATTTGGTCCCACATCGGTTAATTCGGACCTATTTGTGTCTTTAAATCCTGTATTCTTGCTTTTACGGCTGCGCATAACACCGTGTTGGCCGTGGGCTTTCGTAACTGCGTAGTCGTCATCGACGATCGTGTCGATAGCGGCCACGGTTTTCTCCGCAGCGGTAGCGGCGAACAGTAGTTTCGTTTTTACTCGGTACGCACGTCGGGCGCGTGCCTCGAAAACTGTGTAGTCACCATCGATGATCGCATAGATAGCGAGCGCGGTTTCGACGGCCAGTTGTTGCTGCGACTGGACGACTCGGTGCATGCGTCGGGCGCGTGCCTTCATGCAGCACCACAAAGTCGCCGTTCATAATCGCATTGATAGCGGTCACGGTTTTTTTTTTCGCAGCGGTTGCGGCAAACAGTTGTTTCGATTTGACTCGGTGCAAAGCTGTCGAACTTGAAGAGCACCGGCTACATCGCGATTATGTTTGCGCCAGCTCACTGGCGAAAACGTAATCGCGATGTGCGCGCGATAGTACAAAGCGTGTCTACATGCTTGGTCTACATGTTTTCATACGTGCAGGGCTTGAAAATCGTTATTTTGGTTATAGTGTGGTACCGCTTATAGTGCAGATATTTGAGACTGCGGTGGCTTACGTTATAAGCGGTCTACACTGTACTACTGTATCTCAGCCGAATTTTGCACTTGTGAGCAGCACGTGCAGCTTGCAAGTGGAGTGTGGAGTCACTTTTTTCTCAAGCCCTTTTTTCAACAGAGGCCTTCTCCTCAACCCCTTGGGGCTGCTGGCGGCTGCCCCTTGACGTCAGTCGGAACATTCCTAGACAGCGCTGCCATTGGCCGATCCGACATGAATAAAAAAAATGGTGCTTGGTTCAGTGAACTTCCCGGCTGCTACTGTGTATATTTATTGACACAGTTTAAATAACAGGCTGAAATACACGAAAATCTGTACTTCCAGAAGAAGCAGACTATTATCTGCTTAGCTCAGCTGCACCCACATTCGTACAAAGGAAAGTCAAGCCACACTGCTTACGAGTGTCGCAGTCCGATCTCGCTAATTTCGGTCAGTTTGAACACTAAACTAGCCTCGAAAGACACAGAACTTTTGCCCACACTACATGTACACTACACCGGCCACACCTCACATGAAATGGCAATTCGCATCTAGAGTACATGCATGCGCTTAGGCTCTGCAAACACTGCTTCCAGCCCCTCCTGGCTAGACACCTTGGCAGACATTGCTTCGTAATGAGGTTTGGATAAAGCTTCAAAATGTAGTTTGGATTTCTGTACTATCACTGCAGGACAGCCAGTCCGCACCATGTAGCATGGCCAGACTAGATAGAGCACACGAGTGCGAGTCTGCAATCCAGTCCTGCTGTGCGCGTAGCAAAAGAGCTACATTTGCATGTGGCTGTGTCCACTGCCTAGTGTGCAAACTGCTGGAAAACTTTCCCTGCTTGCTAGATGTAGCACCATGCGACTTATTCTGTTCCCCGTATGCAAACTGGCGCTCAGGGGTTTCGGGGCTGGGACTACAATTCAAAAGGAAAGAACATTGCTGCTTAAGTGCAAGGGTGCTTCCAGCAATAAAAGGAGGTGGAACCAATATATTGTGTCTATTCGGGAGTACTTTGAAGGAGACCACAATATGTCTGAAAGTTAGCGAAATTATTTCTTTAAAACATATGGCAAGAACTTTTGAGACAGACCTTGTATATCTTTGCGTCATCATTTTTGATTAAGCATTTCAGGATTGGAAAAAATCTGCCAGTAGAAACATTGCACCATATCTGTGCCACTTATGGTAGCAATTGAACACGTTCTCTTCATAAACTAAATGATGCCAGAGAGACATTTCAAATAACGTAGCAATTTCAAAGCCTAGAGCTTTTTGTTGCAGAATGATACAGATAACATTTCTGTCATACGTTTAGGTGTCAAGAATGAACTGCAGAATGGAAAGCAACCTCGAAGTTACTAGACTTTTATGGGCCATGTAAAAATGTAAAGAGAC
>NC_051161.1:149014453-149153458 GCF_013339745.2 Dermacentor silvarum
TCCATCAGTTAGTGCTAGAGCAATCACTACTTGCTCCGCGACCTCTGGTTTGTCAGTGTTGACCGTGGATGAGTTTATGGTTTTTCCTTAGTTGTCTACCAGCGCTTTTCTGCCCACATGTCGGGCGGCGTCTACGAAGGAAACTCTTTGCTTTTCTTTGCGAATGGTCCGGAGTAGGCAGGCTCCTCTGGCTAGTCTTCTCTCTACATTGTGTTCAGGGTTCATGTTGCGGGGCTATGGTCTGACTTCATATTGTTTGCGAATGTCCAGTGGTACGTCTGCATATAGGGACTTGATCATTACTGCGTCAAAGTATAGTTCTTGGAGTAAGGCTCGACCCGATTTGGTGTTTGATAGTCTTGCGATTTGAGTTCTTTCTTGTGCTTCTGCAATCTCCTCCAGGGTTTTATGTACGCCAAGTTGCATTAGGCGTTCCGTGCTTGTGCAGTTAGGGATACCTAGCGCTTGTTTGGCTATATTCCTGAGCTGGACATTTAGTTTTTCTTTCTCCGAGGTTTTCCATTTGTTCATTGCCGCTAGTATGTGAAGTGGCATAAAGCGAAGGCGTGCATTAACCTGAGCCGGTTGTCTTCTTTGAGACCCTGTTGTCTGTTGGCCACTCTATTGATCAGTCTCATAGCGTTGTATGTCTTGTTGATTAGCCTGTTCATCGCCTTAGTGTTGGCTCCGTTTGCTTCGATTACCATGCCAAGAACTCTGATTGATTCTACTATCGGAATTGTGCCGCCATTTCTAGTGTGAATATTGATGTCATGGTCCTTAGCGTAGATCCATCCTTTTGGCTTGGGTCCGGGCCTAGTTGGGATGTATAGGAGTAGTTATGATTTTACTGGGGAGCATCTCAGGCCTGTTTTTCCAGATATTCTTCAATTGCATAGATGGTATCCTGTAGAGTCGTTTCAATAAAGCCGTCGCTACCACCGGTGCACCATATTGTGATATCATCTGCGTACGTTGTGTACTTGATGCCTTCCATAGTGCTGAGTTTTCTGCCTAGTCCTACCAGGGCTAGGTTGAAAAGGGTAGGTGAAATGACGGCTCTTTGTGGTGTGCCCTTGTTACCTAAGGTGAGCATTTGCGACGTCAGCTCTCCTATCTTGAGCGTTGCTGTTCTGTTGGTTAAGAAAGAGCTGACATATGCATGGAATCTAGGGCCTAGATTGAGGTCCGAGATAGTCTCTAGTTTAAACTCATGTGATAAGTTATCGAATGCTTTTCCGAGGTCGAGTCCCAGGATGGCTTTTAGGTCTTTGGAGTTGTTCTGAATGATATGATGTTTGATGAGTTTTATTGCGTCTTGTGTCGATAGCCCCGCTCTGAAGCCGATCATTGAATGTGGGTAAACTTCATTGACTTCTAGGTACTTGGTGAGGCGATTAATGATAACATGTTCTCCAGCTTTGCCGACGCATGATGTGAGCGAGATTGGTCTTACGTTACCTGTGCTGGGAATTTGGCGGGTTTTGGTATGAAGACTGTTAAGGCCTTTTCGATGTGGGGGGGAAGGATGCCCTGCCTCCAGACTGTGTTGATTTCCTCGGTAAGGAACTTGCTTGAGTCTGGTTCTAGATTCTTGAGTATCTTATTGGTAATATAATATAAACCTACTCGGACCCTGCGTTTCTGTGATGAAAGTTGACTAACACGAACTGAAAATGCAGTGCTGCTTACCGCTTGCAAGCTTTTTTTAGGATCCGGTGCATCATTCGAGTTCATTAAATATTTGTTTATTTGACTTATATGGGCAAGGAAAAATGGAGTGGTTCAGTAGTCATATCTTGACCGGTCATGTGTGTCGTCATCATCATTATCACCTGTTTATCTCCACTTCAGGACGAAATCATTTCTGCAAGATATAAGAAAGAAATTACTTTCGGTTTCAAAGAAAACTTAGCAGAACCACTGAAAATGCACTTTCAGGCAATAAGTTAATATAACCATGCGAAAGAAATCCCCCGCCCCGGTGTTTGGTTACGTGACAGTACACCGATTCCTTTACACTGTTGCACCGTCAAAGGACGCCATATGTGATTGTTGCACCACTTACGGAGCAAAGATAAAAATATAAATGTCTGTTTATGGTATACAAGCATGCCCGTTTATGTCCGTGGGACAGACGATGTTCTCATTCCCACCGCAATCCAAAGAGCTATTCCGAGCAGTAGAGCAAACTTTTAATATGCGAAGCGAGATTCTGGTGGCAACCGGTCGTCGCCCCACCCTCACCTCCCTTGTTCGCTTTCCTTCGACCTAGTTTCACGCGAAGAGCACAATACAGTAGCGACTCGGTTGCAGACCAATCCAGTCGGGCGTGTAGGTCAGATGGTAGAGCGCTCGCTTTCCATGCGAGAGGTACTGGGATCGATACCCAGCACCTCCACTTCTTTTTTTTCGCCAGTGATAAAAGCACTACAAATCGTTGTCAGCGTTTCGGCATGTCACAAAAGAGCCCGCAATCCAAGCGCGCGCCGCGTGTCACGCAAGCCAGCAAAAAAACACGCCGGCCCCACGGCAACTTCAACAGAGGGGGAGAGCGCATACGCCAAAAACAGCGACGCGAACAACGGCGCCGAAACGTCTAGAAGAGCCTCGACGAAGCGACGTTAACCGGAGAGAGATAAGAGAGGGCCCGTGCGCGCCGAGACACCTTCTCACCCGGTGAGCCGAAAGAGATAACTACAGCGTGAGCGTGCGCCAACAGCATGAGTCATCACCCCCCCCCCCCCTGACAACACTCCGATGTTGGTCGAAGGTATGAGAAAAGACGAGAAGCTTCCCAAGCTTTAGCCATGCTACGAGATCACGACTCCGATAAGAAGGTCCGAGAACGCGTGTGGAAGCTAAATAACCGCCGTGCGAGAATCAGAGTGTGGAGTTCAAGCGTTCAGTCCGCACCGGCGAAGTCATGTAACGTGAAGACCGAGCGTCTGCGGAAGAAGGGGATTCCCCGGCAAGCTAGTCGACGGGTTCATCGAGCGTCTGCATTTCCGGAAGAAGTTCTTTTTTCGAGATTTGCCCCGAGTTACGCCGAGATCATCCGACTTCAAGACCAACACTGGTTCATACGATTGGGCACTTAGTGTTCCTTTTTTATTTTGTACATTACGTGTTGGACTCTTAGTGCTTGTCGTTAATTATTTTCCTTTGTTTTGTGAATACCCATCTGATTTGTATTGTGTTGGGTCTAGCCTAAGTGTGCAAGTGTGTGTGTAACTGCCTTGTGTGAAGAATATATTTTGTTGTGTTTTGACAACTCTGGGCTCTGACTCGGTCTTTGGACAGCAACCGGCGCTCGCTGGCGCACCAGAGGGCCCACTCTTAATTGTCCTTGCTTTCGTGGGATTATTTTCGAAAGCTGATAAGTCGGCTATGGAATTTGGTCCGGCGTCTGCGCCTCGTTCACGGGGTCTGTGACACTGCATTCGTTTTTTCTTTGTTCAGGGTGCCGCCATACTCATTTGTGAGAAAGTTGATGCAGCCACTCTGTTTTGCGCAGCTATGGTGAACTGCAATATGGCGCTTTTATATGCACTCACAAGAAAAGGTTTCTGTTTTTTTGTCCGCTTGGGTAAAAGCAACGTTCTCATAAACGTGCTTAGTGCGAATAGTTCGCTGTGTTTAAGGCGCATTATGCCTTATGAAAATTTATCCAGACAATTTTTTTTCGCATTCTGTCAGATATTGTGTAAACGAATCACAGTGTTCAGCGAGTCCTCCGTCTCCGAATAGATTCATTGCCACAGTATTTATTTCGGCGACATAGTTCAAAGCCTTCTCAAAGTATCTTTAAAAGGGGCCTGTCTTTTAAAGTTTACCGGTTATATATGCCCAAATTCTCGACCATACTCACTCCCCACCCCCCGCCCAACATAGTGCAGTGCTGTCTACTTCTACGCAACAACGACGACAACCGCATGAACTGTAAGATGAGGATAAAACGACATCACGGCGCAACATCACTGAATGCTTAGAAAAAGGGAAACTAAATCGGCACATTCTCTAATCAAGAATTGTACGACGGTAGCTAGGACTTCGAAACACTCGTTCCACGTGCCACACGACGCAGCCCGTAGGAGCTGTTTTGTTGCCGCGTGTGGTACAGTGAGCCAGTCATTAAGAGAGTTGAAATAGGTGGGTTGATGGGTGTGGTCACGCACGTGCTATTTACTGCAATTTTTAAGGTTTACATGGCCATGCTTGCTCGACAGATGTGAACAGAGAGATGTTGGCTTCGCTACACAAAGCAGAAGACAAATTTCGGAATATTCTGAAATTGCCTTTGTATCGTTCGCATTTTATGTTGTCCTATTACCATTAAAATGATGATTGTGAGCATTTTGAACTGTGTTTATTGTTATGTGCGTTAGGTTGGGATTTTTGTTCACGCTAAACATTTTGCGTTCGCTTTTACAGAATGTGTGTATTCACTGAATAATTTTCTTCGTTGTGTTTGTAATCAGTTTTTAATCACTTTATTATTGTATTGTGCTAGTATACATTTATACACATCCGGTCTGTAAAACCACTGTCATGTAGCGGGCACCTTCAAGTGGTTTGGAAACCGTTTTTGCGTGAGGGACCCTAAAGTGTTGTAGGAAATAAATAAATAAATAAATAAATAAATAAATAAATAAATAAATAAATAAATAAATAAATAAATAAATAAATAAATAAATAAATAAATAAATCGACGTAGTGGTTGAGCTTCCTATGAGTGCGGGCAGAGCCACCACCATGCGATTAATGTGCGTCTATAGTGGAGGGAGGAAGTGGCGGTAGTGCATGGTTGTAGTGAGTCGGACAGGGAATAATGTTATCCCTAAAAGCAGTCCGCCTGAAGGAGTGAGAATGAAAGCTGCCCCCCACCAGTACTTGAAGAGAATCATTCCTATTTTTTTTTAGGCTCCGGGAATGTGATGACCCTTTCCCATGAGGAGAGCCGGCGTTAGCGCTTCTTGCTACATCACAAGGCACAAGTAACACTCAGTTGATTTACACCGTAAAGAAAGATAAAAAATGCATCCGTCGAGCCGGATTTGAACCAGCGACCTATGGATGCCTGCCTTGGAGGTGCCTCTACAGTCCACCGCTCTATCAACTGAGCTATCAACGGAACGGCAACAGCGCTTCTTAAAGAGCAGGCGCTTACTGCAGAGCGGTATGACCCAGTTAACTGAAGGAAGGCGTGACTAAGGATCGGCGCGAAATTGGCTCACCGGTGTCGCCGAATCTTTTACCGCCGCAGGTTGGCTTGAACGTTGGCTGGCCCTTAACGTGACGCTAAGAAATTCCAATCAGTCTTAAGGAACAAAAAAGAAAAGCGCTATAGTTACGCTATATTCATACTGCAGTGTGGCTAAATAGGCCGCGCCGGTTTGCGGAGCGCTGCATATCGGCAAAAGAAAGATGCAGAGATGGTTGTATTATGGCTGCGTGGACGCGTTACCTGCAACTGGTGCCCTGAACGCAGGGAATGGAGAGGGGGAGGGACCAACACATATGGTGCGTGATGAAGCGAGCTGTAATAAAAATGATGAAAAAGGATTAACGAATCAATGCGGCGCCGGGATGATAGAATGTTTAAGGCAGACTTTGCTTTTAGTAGTGATACTCTGGTGTTATAAGAATACGATGAACGAATGAACATTGCCGCAGGATTCTGGATTCTTTCGAGTGCATTGATAACGTAGGTTTGATGTGGCGACCAGATGGGGGAAGCGTATTCGAGATTCGGACGTACGAGTGTCTTGAATGCTATAGTAATTTAACGTGATGCGGTGCATGACGGGCAGATGGCGTTTCAGGAGTCCCAGTGTTCGGTTAGCGGAAGCAGTAATGCGCGTTACATAAGCAGAGCAGTCTAAGTCGTATGAAAATGTGACGCCGAGGTATTCAAATGTGTCCACTTTTTCCAAGGTGGTATTAGTAATACTATACGGTAGGTATGAGGGCTGATTCCGGCGAGTGAAACACATTACTTTTCATTTAATGGGGTTAAGGGTCGTTGCACCAGTCTTTCACTTTGTATAGAACATGTTGTAAAACATTGCGGTCAAAGTGGCTAGCAATTATGCGGTAGATAACACAATCATCGGCGAACATACGGATTTGAGAGGAAACATGGAGAGGAAGGTCGTTAATATAAATAAGAAAAAGTAGAGGGCCTAGTACGCTACCTTGTGGGACGCCTGATGTTACAGGGAGGGGCGCGGAAGTGTAATCATTGATATGCACAGACTGTGATCGGTTAGCGAGAAATTCAGTAATCCAATTTATTATGTTGGGGTGCACGTTCAGCCGCGAGAGTCTGAGCAATAGCCGTTGGTGGGGTAACTTGTCAAATGCTTTAGCATAATCTAGAAAAATAGCATCGATTTAGGTGTTAGCATCGAGGTTAACATGTAAGTCTTGGACGAACATATCAAGTCGCGTTTCGCATGAAAGGCTGTGATGATTAGGTTCTTTATAGTGTGATAGGAAAGGCATCCAAGGTGTTGCGCCTTGGTGCTTCCAATAAAAGACAAGGCTTGCTGCAAACCACACGCAAGGGAAACATTTATCAATAGAAAATAACACTCTCTTATATACACGGACTAGGAATAATAAAGCGAAAAGATTACAACGACAGTTATATCACGCGATACACGGATGAGTTCACGAACAAAGCTAGAGTTCACTAAGATAAGTAGGAGTAAGAAAACAAGCGGAGGTCACGTGAAAGTGTTCACCAGTTATAAGCGGGGATGATGGTCCAGAAGTGTATGTGGAGGTGGCACCAGCAAAATGAAGCCTGGGGTCGGAGGAAGGAAGCAAGTCTCGAACGGCCGACGTGACGCTGGCTCAAGCAAGGTCTTGCCGTTGAGAAGAGGTCACATATGTTCGTCTCGAGCGTCTCCAGCAGGTCCGCTGTGATCGAGTGGAAGGCCTAGGCATCCAGGCCCAGCCACCTGGACGCCCACTCTTCCGCGCCTCGTCGTCCAGCTTCCGGAGAGCGCTCACCGTCGAACAAACCGTAGCTTGCTGTGGGTAGATGCCAGGTCGTCAGCAAGTGCAAAGCCGGCCAGGTAGAGGCCTCTTAAGCCCGGGTCCAAGCGCCCGTCAAGCTCACACCTCTGCACCCTAGCCGGCTGCCCTTGTTCCAACTGCCGACGTGTCTTCTCCCTCTTTCATGATCATGATGATGATCCTGAACCATGGCACGTACCTGCTCTTCCGTTTTTCTCTTCCTCTTCTTTTCTCATAGTCTCTCGTGGACTTTTCTTTAGATGTTGCTTTTTTTTTCTTGCATCGCCTCGCGCACTTCACATATCACAAAGGCCCTTGCGGAAAGCCGTGCTGGGATGGATGGAAGAAGTTGTTAGGTTCAAGAAAGTGCATGATTTCGGTGAAAATTACATGCTCCATTATGTTGCAGGGTACGCTCATTAGGGAAATCGGTCGGTACTTAAGAGGTGAGTTTTTATTACCTGATTTGCACACGGGACCGACCTGCCCTTTCTTCCAGGTGCGGGGGATGCTACATGAGGATAAAGACTGCGTAAAGATTAATATTTAGCACGCTGCGCAGATGTGCTTAGTACTTTTTAACAGTTTAGAGTTGTTGCCGTCTGCCCCTGACGATGATGAAAGATTTAGCTTATCGGTTATTACCGTTATGCCATGTTCAGTGAATTCGATGGGTGACATAACAGATTGCACAGGTAATGGTTGTATTGGTAGCGGAGCATCAGGTTCAGTGGTGAATACCGATGAAAACGAGCCGCGAGAGTTTGAGCAATAGCCGTTGGTGGGGTAACTTGTCAAATGCTTTAGCATAATCTAGAAAAATAGCATCGATTTAGGTGTTAGCATCGAGCTTAAATGTAAGTCATGGACGAACATAACAAGTCGCGTTTCGCATGAAAGGCCCTTGCGGAAAGCCGTGCTGGGATAGGATGGAAGAAGTTGTTAGTGTCAAGAAAGTGCATGATTTCGGTGAAAATGACACGCTCCATTATGTTGCAGGGTACGCTCGTTAGGGAAATCGGTCGGGGAATTACCCAGCACCTCCACTTTTTATTTTTCGACATGAAAAGTGCGCTCCCAATACTCAGTTGTGAGAAATCGACGCAGGAACTCCCTTTTTCTCAGTTCGGATGAAATGCAAATTGATGCTTTTATATGCATCATCATAATCAGATTATATTTATGCACCCTGCAGGACGAAGGCCTCTCCCTGCGATCTCCAATTACCCCTGCTTTGCGCTAGCTGATTCCAACTTGCGCCAGCGATGTAATCTCATCGTAGTTGCCTTTATCGTATAAGCGTATAATTTTATTCCATCATTCTAGTTTTGGAAAGGTAAAGTTAAAGACCGTGTGAATTGCTCTATGGTCGTTAATTTGCTGGAGATAAGACATCGAAGACAGGCTAGACGGATTGTTAGTTAATATAAGATCTAAAATGCTGGCGGAGTCCTGCGCCACGCGGGCTGGTTAAACTAGCTGGGTTAAGTTGAAATTCAAGCATACTTCGAGGAAATCATTTTCGGTTTTACTATGTGACGAAGGTGGATAGCTATCCGAGTTGATATGACGGAAATTAAACTCTCCAAAGAGAAAAATCTGAGCGTTAGTGTATTTTTTCATTAGTACATCTAGGTCGCAGTTGAGCTTATTAGCAAAACCAGCGTCTGCTCGCGGTGGGCGGTACACCGAGTAAGATAGTAAGGTAGCAAACACGGAGAGAAAGTCATCAAATGACTTTCTACACTCCAATAAAATGTGGTTCAGGGCCCCTTTATTCACTTTTAGAGGGACTCTGAATTAATTTTAACAAGTGTATAGAGAAGTGCTGAGATTGTAAGGTAGGTCCTTCTGGTCATTGAGAGACATATTTAAAGACTCCTCCAATGTGACATACGATTTTCTCATTTCCACCGCAATACGAAGACGCTTTCCGAGCGGTAGACAGCACGTTTAATATGCGAAGCCAGATTCCTGCAGCAACCAGTCGTTGCCTCCACCTTCCCCTCACCTCTTTCGTTCGATTTCCTTCGACCTTGTTCAGGCGAAGAGCACAATAAGGCGGCGACTCGGTTACCGAGTGATCGTGTCGGGGGTGTAGCTCAGATGGTAGAGCGCTCGCTTAGCATGCGAGAGGTACTGGGATTCGATACCCAGCACCTCCACTTTTTATTTTTCAACATGAAAAGAGCGTTCCCGATACTCAGTTGTGAGAAAGTCGACGTAGGCACTCCGTTTTGCGCAGTTCGGATGAAATGCAAATTGATGCTTTTATATGCATCATCATAATCCGCCTATATTTATGTACACTGCAGGACGAAGGCCCTCTCCCTGCGATCTCCAATTACCCCTGTTTTGCGCTAGCTGATTCCAACTTGCGCCAGCGAATTTCCTAACTTCATCACTACACCTAGTTTTCTGCCGTCCTCGACTGCGCTTCCCTTCTCTTGGTATCCATTCAGTAACCCTAATGGTCCACCGCTTATCCCTCCTACGCATTACATGGCCCGCCAAGCTCCACTTGTTCTGCTTAGTGTCAACTAGAATATCGGCTAACCCCGTTTGTTCCCTGATCCAAGCCACTCTCTTCCTGTTTCTTAACGTACCTACATCTAATCTTAATCACTGTAATGTTGGTCAACCCTTCAAGCTCATAAAATCAATTAGATGAGGCTTTTAATATCAATCTATTAGGACCCTGCACTTCTGTTATGAAAGTTGACTAACACGAAACGAAAGTGCAATGCAGCTTACCACTTGGAAGCTTTTTTTTTTCTTTTAGGATGCGGTGCATCATTCAAGTTATATTTTGCTAGAAAATAATAATGTTTCGTTGGTAGCAGTTACCTAATAGCTCAAGTTAAGGCTATATGAGTTAGTGTCGTTACAATTCTCGTTTATTTTTTGCTATAACTATTTGGTCACTTGACATATACATGTAAAGAAAAATGTGTCGTCATCATCATTATCACCTTTTTATCTCCACTTCAAGGCGAAATAAATTCTAGTAGATATAAGAAAGAAATTACTCTCTGACGCAAAGAAACTCACCAGCAGCACTGAAAATTCAATTTCAGGCAATAAGTTATTATAACCCAGCAAAAGAACTCTCCCTGCACTGGTGTTTGGTTACGCGACATTACACTGATTCATTGACTTGGCACTGTTTCACTCTCAAGGGACGCGACTTGTGATGGTTGCACTACTTTCAGACCAAGGTTAAAAATTGGTAGGACGCTTAAACT
Source organism: Dermacentor silvarum (assembly GCF_013339745.2). Lineage (NCBI taxonomy): Eukaryota > Metazoa > Arthropoda > Arachnida > Ixodida > Ixodidae > Dermacentor > Dermacentor silvarum. The sequence continues at coordinate 149,024,725 of NC_051161.1, forward strand.
TCGCCTTTAAAGTGTAACGCGATATGATTCAGAGATCCCTGGCTGCTGATCAGGCTTTTTTCTCGTATATTCAAATTACAATACGACGCTATCACGTTTGTAGGTTGTGGTTAAGTCGTACTTTGCGAGTTTTCAGACAGATCTTGCTTTGAGAAATTAAATTTTTGTTCACTAACGACTTGCGCCACGTGAACGGCCTGGCCTTCCCGGTCGCGTGGCGTGAACGTCGCGTCGCGTCGCGTGGCGTGGCGGCCTGACCGGTCGCGTTTCATGCGGCAACCGGTCGTCGCCCCACCCTCACATCTCTCGTTCGCTTTCCTTCGACCTAGTTTCACGCGAAGATCACAATACGGTAGCGACTCGGATACCATGCGACATTGTCGGGGGTGTAGCTCAGATGGTAGAGCGCTCGCTTAGCATGCGAGAGGTACTGGGATCGATACCCAGCACCTCCACTTTTTTTTTTTTTTGTACCGGTGATAAAAGCGCTCCGAATCATTGTCAGCCTTTCTGCATTAGGTTTTTTTTTTCTTTTCAGAGTGCAATCACACTCATTCGTGAGAAAGTCGATAGCCACTCTGCTTTGCGCAGCTATGTTAACGGCAATATGGCGCTTTTATATGCACTCACAAGAAAAGGTTTCTGCTTTTTTGCGCCCTTGGGTAAAAGTAACGTTCACACAAGCGCCCTTAGTCTGAACAGTTCGCTGTGTTTAAGGTGCTTTATGCATTATGAAAATTTATCATGACATATTTTTTTTCGCATTTGGTCAGATATTGTATAAACGCATCGCTGTGTTCAGCGAATCCTCGATCTCCGAAAGCATTCAATGTCAGAGTATTTACTTTGGCGACTTCGTTCAACGCCTCCAAGTCAATGTCATTAAAAGGGGTCTTCCTGTTAAAGATGACCGGTTTTAAAATGGTCAAATTCTCGACCTTACTTAGTGCAGGCAATCTAATACTTTGCAACATCGACGAAAACCACATGGACTGCAAGATGAGGATTAAACTACAACGGCGACATGACGACGCAACATCACTGAATGTTTAGAAAAAAGGAAACTAAATCGGCACATTCTCTATTCAAGGGCTCCAGGACGGTCGCTAGGACTTCGAAACACTCGTTCCACGTGCCACACGAAGCAGGCAAAAGGAGCTGCTTTGTAGCCGCGTGTGGTACAGTCAGCCAGTACTCAAGCGACTTGAAATCGGTGGGTGGATAGGTGTGGTCATGCACGTGCTATTTACTGCAATTTTTAAAGTTTACATTGCGATCCTTGGTCGACAGATGTGGACAAAGAAACGTTGGCTTCGCTACACAAAGGAGAAGACAAATGTGAGAATATTTTGAAACTGTTGTCTAATGTTCGTATTTTATGTGGTCCTATTACAATTAAAATGATGATTGTTAGCTTTAGGCATTGTGCCTATTGTGTTTTGCGTTATGTTCGGATGTGTCTTCCCGTTAAACATTTTACGTTCGCTTAATGTACCAAATATTTCCTGAATGTATGTATTCACTTCCTTGTACTTGTAATAAGTGGTCGTTTTTATTACGCCATTATTTTCAATCAATTTATTATTGTATTGTGCTAGTATACATTTGGACACATGCGTTCTATAAAACCGCACTCATATACGCGGGCCCTCAGGCACTTTCAGTTGCTTTGCAACCGCTTATCCCCTGAGGGATGCCCAATTCGTGCTAGAAATTAAAATGATTAATAATTAATAAATAACAAATTAATTAATTATTTAATAATTGAATTGGTGATTGGCCTTCCTGTAAGTGTGGGCAGAGCCACCACACTGCGAATAATGTGCGGCGATAGGGGAGGGAGGAGGTGGCGGTAGTAGTTGTAGAGAGTCGGACAGGAAATAATGTTATCCCTAAAAGCATTCCGCCTGAAGGAGTGAGAATGAAAGCTGCCCCCCACCAGTTCTTGAAGAGAATCATTCCTTGCTTTTTTTTATGGCTCTGAGAATGTGATGACCCCTTCCCATGAGGAGAGCCGACGTTAGCATTTCTTGCTACATCACAAGGCACAAGTAACACTCAGTTCATTTGCATCGTAAAGAAAGAAAAAAAAAACAATATCCGTCGAGCCGGATTTGAACCAGCGACCTATGGATGCCTGTCTTGGAGGTGCCTCTACAGTCCACCGCTCTACCAACTGAGCTATCGACGGAACGGCAACAGCCTGCCTTAAAGTGCAGGCGCCGACTGCGGACGGTATGACCCAGGTAATTGAAGGAAGACGTGGCTGAGGATCGGCACGAAACTGGTTCACCGGTGTCGCCGAATCTTTAGCCGAGCGCAGACTGGCTTGAACGTCGGCTAGCGCTTAACCGTACGCTAAGACATTCTAATCAGTTTTAAGGACACAGGGTAAGCCCTATACACATATTGCATTTCTGACCATGTTGAGGAACCGTTTTCTCAGCAGCTAAAAGAGGTATCCGCATAATGCATATATTATTTTCTTCTACATTTCGCGCTCTTTCAACTGTACTAGACTTATTAAAATAAGACTACAATGGCTATTTTGGTGAAATTGTTCACACTAATACCTAAATTCTGGCTTTATTTGCTTATTTCAGAATTTGTAACACAAAAACCGTGAGGTGCACATTTTCAATTCTAGCATGGTAGTTACCTACACTTCTACAGTTGACAGGGAAATAAAATCAACCGGTTATCCAGGAAGAAACAGGAAATAATGGTACCTATGTAACAAAAAACTTGGTTTTAGATAATTGAGTTTAAAGAAAGAAAGCACCTGAAGAACACCCACTTTTTGCCACCAACACCGTTCAAGACATATCTATAGTAGCCACCAGTTTAGTAATCATGGTCGGTCATTTTTTTGCTTGTCAGCCTGTCGTCTTGCTTGCCTTGCCTATTTTGTGAGCTGTGGTGCAGCTCTCTGCGCATTGTATTGTCGATTGTGGTCAACTTCGTTTAGCCATTTTAGTGTGCCGCGGCCCGACTTCAGAGTCCCAATGACTTCGAAATGTTGGCACACGCGATACTACTATGATTGAACGAAAGAACCGCATCCAATGTTGCAAGTAACGCAGCTAGGGACGAAATGCGTTCGAATAGACGCACTCCAAAGCACAAGCGCGGAAAAAAACGCGCACAGCGTCTTTGGATTGCCTTGACTAAAAAATATGCAGTGCAACAGTTGCGAGACAATTTCTCATATATAGCCGATTCGAGACAAGCGTTGTAGGTTTCGTGCCGGAAGTTTTTTTGTTAGAAAAATGAACAGTAAGCTGTGTATTGCATTCGTAAAAGCGGCGTATTCAACCACTACTTGCTTTGGCAAAAAGTTTTTTCAGCCACAAATAAGACTTTCTAAGAAAAGTGCGAATATTCAACAAGTGCGTAAAGAGATACACTTCCTAAATTGCAAAGAAAAAAAGCTATATTTTTAAATTTTGCTTTAACCGGTGCCCTTAAGGAACAAAAAAGAAAAGCGCAATAGTTAAGCTATTTTCATACTGTGGCCAAATATGCAGCGCCGGTTTAGCGGAGCGCCGACATTCTCTAAATAAGAAATACGCACTGTTGCCGACCTTACAGTGGTGTTACCATCGATCGGCAGCTTAGGTAAACTTCGTGATTTTCGTTCGTCGCGTTTGACAATCATTCGGGGAGTTTCTAAAATCGTGGAGCACTGTCTACATGACTCCTTGTAGGCAGGACCTGATAGAGTAGTAGGAACAGGCTTCAAGAATTTTTCTGGACAGGTTTTTCCTCTCTTTGTGTACGCAGGTTCAGTTCACCTTTCACCGAACCCCAAGAATGTGCAGAACTACAAACAAGGGTGCGCAAACACACCACTGACACGCGGTAGCATGTGCTAGCTTCTTTCGACACGCGTGGCGTGGTTAGATTATCGTACGGTCAGCCTGCCATATGGTTCCGGTGCTGGGTTTAAATATCGAATATATTTTATGCGGGGAAGCCTTCAGCACCGTTTGGATTATGCCACCGCGTTGAACATACCCCAATTTGTTGTGAAGGATCCAAAGCCATGAAGCCTACAAAACTTCATCGCCAGCGTTGCAGCAAACAGAGCTAGTCAGCACAAAGTTACCAATAGACGTCCTATGGCATGTTTCTGGCGCGACATTTTGGTGCAACTAACGAATATTGCCTATGGTAAACGTTTGGGCACCTGTGCGATGACTCAGCTAACAGGTAAGTGACGAGCGCACTAGCGAGCAGAGAAAAAAGCGTTTGAGGACGCAAGTTGGCAGACGTGCTTAAATTGGTTACATGAGAAAAGAAATTGACTCTTGAGAAAAAGGACGGAAGCCAGCGTAAGCGAGTGCGGGACACAATGGTGATGTTGACTCTGAGCAAGTTATTGAAATGAAGAAATCGCGTCGCACGATAGCTAATAAATACCGATTATCAGCTGTTATATATATATATATATATATATATATATATATATATATATATATCAGCTTCTGACTAGCGTTTGCCAGTGTGGTATAGCCATGGAGAAGGAGAGCGCAAATGCTGCTCAACAGCGCAGAAGAACGGAGAAGCTTGACTCATCGGATCCCGAAGTAGTTGCCTGGCAATTAGCGGTTGAGCGTAGGAGACAACCAGGAAAGCTAAGAATCTTCGCTAACGCTACGTATATCCTGGCATAGCCGAGCTAAGCCACTGCAACTTTTTTCTTGTTTTCTGGTGTTGTTAATTTTTTGTGAACCAAAGTTTATTACTGTTAGTCTGTACTGGAATAACTGGAATGTGGTTAGAAGCAAGATTAGTGATATTTTGTTGGAAGGTCGACCAATTTGCTTGAAGTTTGTGGTTATGGAATTCAGCAGTGAAATTGGGGTAGAAGGACATGAGTTCGTTGTTAATCGCATCGTAGTTGCGTTTACCGTATAAGCGTATTATTTTATTTCATGAATTCTCGTTTTGGAAAGGTAAAGTTAAAGACAGTGTGAATCACTCTATGGTCGCTAATTTCCTGGGAGATAAGACATCGAAGACAGGCTGGACGGATTGTTAGTTAATATAAGATCTAAAATTCTGGCGGAGTCCTGCACCACGCGGGTTGGTTCTAAAACTAGCTGTGTTAAGTTGAAATTAAAGCATACTTCGAGGAAATCATTTTCGGTTTTACTATGTGACGAAGGTGCATAGCTATCCCAGTTGATATGCGGGAAGTTAAAGTCTTCGAAGAGTAAAATCTGGGCGTCAGTGCATTTTTTCATTAGTACATCTAGGTCGCAGTTGAGCTTATTAGAAAAACCGGCGTCTGCTCGTGGGGGGCCGTAGCAAACACCGAGTAAGATAGTAAGATAGCAAACACGGAGAGAAAGTCAACAAATGACTTTCTCCACTTAAATAAAATGTGGTTCAGGGCCCCTTTATTCACTTTTAGAGGGACCCTAAAGCAAGTTTGACAATTGTATAGAAAAGTACTCAGATGGTAGGGTAGGTCCTTCTGGTCATTAAGAGACATATTTATACACTCCGCCAATGTGACAGACAATTTCCTCATATCCACCGCAATCCGAAGACGCCTTCCGAGTGGTAGCCAGCACGTTTAATATGCGAAGCGAGATTCTTGCGGCAACCGGTCGTCGCCTCCACCTTCCCGTCACCTCTTTCGTTCGATTTCCTTCGACCTTGTTTCAGGCGAAGAGCACAATATGCTAGCGAGTCGGTTACCGAGCGATCGCGTCGGGGGTGTAGCTCAGATGGTAGAGCGCTCGCTTAGCATGCGAGAGGTACTGGGATCGATACCCAGCACCTCCACTTTTTATTTTTCAACATGAAAAGAGCGTTCCCGATACTCAGTTGTGAGAAAGTCGACGTAGGCACTCCGTTTTGCGCAGTTCGTACGAAATGCAAAATGATGCTTTTATATGCATCATCATCAGCCTATATTTATGTACACTGCAGGATGAAGGCCTCTCCCTGCGACCTCCAATTACCCCGGTCTTGCGCTAGCTGATTCGAACTTGCGCCTGCGAATTTCCTAACTTCATCACTCCACCTAGATTTCTGCCGTCCTCGACTGCGTTTCCCTTCTGTTGGTATCCATTCAGTAACCCTAATCGTCCACCGGTTATCCATCCTTCGCATTACATGGCCTGACCAGCTCCACTTTTTCCGCTTAATGTCAACTAGAATATCGGCTATCCCCGTTTGTTCTCTGATCCCAACCGCTCTATTCCTGTCTCTTAACGTTAGGCCTAACATTTTTCGTTCCATCGCTCTTTGTTTGGTCCTCAAATTGTTCTCGAGCTTCATGTTATCCTCCATGTTTCTGCTACATATGTTAGCACCGGTAGAATGAAATCATTGTACACTTTTCTTTTCATGGACATGTGGTAATCTTCCTGTCAGTATTTGGTAATGGTAATTCCTTTTAGATGCACTCACTGGAAAAGCTTTCTGCTTTTTGGCGCTCTTGCATAAAATTAATGCTCACATAAGCGCGCTCAGTGCAAATAGTTCACTGTGTTTATGATGCTTTATATATTATAAAAGGTCATCCAAGAATTTTTTTTCAAGCCTGCAGTTACATATTGTAATAGTGCATCACAGAGTTCAGCGACTCCTTCGTCTCCGAACGCATTTACTGCCAGAGTGTTTCCTTCGGCGACTTCGTTCAATGCCCCCAACTTATTATCTTTAAAAGGGACATCCCATTTAAAGACGACCAGTTACAATATTGCCGAATTGCCGGCCTTACTCAGCGCCCAACTCAGTGCAGTGCCGTCTAACAAGACAGAATAAGAACGGTTCAATAAAAACGAAGACAACGGCAACGACTTCACGATGGGGATGAAACGACGACGACCACATGACGACGCCACATCACTCACCATTTAGAATAAACAAACTTTATTTGCTGGTGGGGGTGGGTTGGAGGGACCGAGGTTAGGTCCACTACAACAAAGTGAGAGTCGGCGATCGAAAGAGAGAAAGAGGCCAGATGGAAGGAGCAGAAGAAAAGCTCTATTCCTTATTTTTATTTTTCTAACCTCGCACCACAAGGCATGAGACACGGGCGCAGGAGCGCGCCTTATATGAAACGCGGCCGAGGAAGATCACGATGGATTCAAGGAACAGGCGGGTTTAGCCTGGCGATAAATGAGGGCAATTACTCCACCAGAGCGTCGCTTACAATATCGCTGAAGTGTTTCAGCACATGTCCAATAAACCAGTCTGTCTGAACAATTAGATAAGAAGACGTGAAGTTTCTTTGCAGGATATAACTGATCCTTCGGGGAACACAGGGTGTTGCAGACACGCATGCGGAAGGTCCTTTCTTTGCAGATTCTCCAGAAAAGTGCGCCTATAATCTTTAAATTTTGTGCATGACTACAGAAAGTCTTTAATGTCTGCTGTCTCGTCACATGCCGTACAGTTCAGAGAATTGATACACGTGCATGTCTTAAATAACCATGGTGGTGTACTAGGAGATCCGGTCTTTATTCGATGTCGAAGTAAGGCTCCAACTCAACGAAATCTCCCGGTTACACAGGGCATATGCGGTAGAACCGAAAGGGACTCAAAGTCGTTACGAATGTCAGTTTTTTTAGCTTAGTTACTCTTTGGCGCCTTGAGTTTGGGAGGATGATAAAGGGCTGCGTATACAAGATTGTCAGCTTTTTCGATGCCAGAAATACCAATGTGGGAGGGAATGTACTGAAACTTTACTGAGAAGCCTTTGTTGCCGAATTCTTTCACGAGGCCTGGTTATTTGTGCGGAAACTTGATGGAAGGTAGACAACGGTAGTGTTGTTGCAACGCGGCCTTTGAGTTCGCAAGGAAAACCACATTCAGTGGAGGCAAAGTCTTTGGTTTGCGCAGAGCAACAGCTTTTGCCACACCTCCCACAACTGTCGACGAGGTTGTGCAGTCCAGACTGCCAGACCATGTTTATCTCAGAGAGGGAATATACAATAAAGTGGCGCAGCGGTGTTTGTCCACTTTCACAGAGCCATCTGTTTATACTTGTAGGTGAATCGGGTAAGTCGTGTTCAAATGTTCTAGAACTAGTGACCTGACTTGTGCAGCTGGAATGCAGCGCTTTCAATGCAATCGTGGTGCACTTAAGTATCACGTGATATTTTCGAATGTCCAGGGCGGGGCGGTTCTTTATTGACGTCAACTCGCTTTCATATGTAAAAGGAGACCCGTCTAGCAACTAATTCAGTTCATCCTAAGACTGTCATAGGAAGACCACGGAAATTAAAGCCACAAGGGGTGCTATTTTGCAAGAATGAATTTCTTTATGCCAATGCTTTTTCGCGTGACGTCACCGCTTTTGGAAATGGTCCATGGGTAGGTATGCACGACGTTTTTGTTTTAATAGTCCAATCAACAGCTCCCTCCGTTGGGCGGATGTTTCTTTCCTGTTCTCTTCTCTTTTTCCGGGGCTGTATAGCAAACGTATTTTGTAAAAATACATTTATTAAAAGCACACGTCCATCCTTCGTAAAGCAAGTTTGTTTTATAACCTTACAACGTGAAAGCTGCCGTAGATAAAGAAAAGCAAACGCAAGTGCTATTTTAGAAGTCGTGGCCACATATTTGTCGAATCTGCATCCAATCTGTGCCGCTGAGCGCACGCAAAATGGCGGCCTCTGTTGAACCTAACATCACCGAGCTTTTACGCTAGTCCTTTGTGACCCACGGCGGTGTACTTTCGTCGGAGAAGAAATTCAGACCCTGGTTCCGGGAGACATGACATACAAGAGTGAGGTGAGTAAATATCCTCGTGTAGTGCTTGCATTGCTTGCTTTTCGTTGCATGTATTGAATGACGTGTGACCCCCCCCCCCTTTTTTTTGGGGGAAGAACCAACAAGAATTATTTATAACACCGGAGGACAAAATTTGGAACAGAGTGGATCGAGAACTGTCAAGGCGCCGAGCACCCTTCAGTAGGCCACCACCACAACAGAATAGCTTCGTCAAAGTGATCGCAGCGACGGTAACCCTTCCTCGGTCGGGCGCCCCTGCACTGACGGTTCTGCTCTGAGAAAGAAGATGCTGGAACGGTAAATTTCAGTAGGGACTTTAACTTTTCTTATATGAACGGTATAAAAAGTTAAAACACAGTTATCAAATCGAAGTGAGCATTTTATGCGGGCGATAAGTTTAGACAAAATGTTTGCCTTGCTGTGTTGCGGTTGGGCTGAAATTCCAACTTTTTAGAAAGGCTGCAAAATGTCGCGAAAGGCCCACGCGTGTCGAAGGAAAAGGCCGTTGTTCTGTTGCAGTTAATCGAACAGCATCCATACCTGGCTAGAGCTTCTACGGAGTTCTCTCCCCGTACGAGTGCTGATCGAAAATAAAAACGAGCTGTGGGAGGAGATAGCTGCTCTTTTAAATAAACAGCGGTAAAGACGACAAGTCGCCGGCGCAATCACTGGGCCAGCTCTGTATTATGTGTCTCGATCAGTGAACAAGCTTAACATTTACATGTAGTGCTGTGATGATCATTTCTCGTACATATTTTCATAATATAACTGGCAATAATAAAGCACTTATGTGGCTAAAAGAAAAAAGTCAAGTTTAAGATGCCATGTGGGACATCTTAATGAAATGGGAGGGCAGAATTTTGATGGCTCAAAAATATTGTTGCAGGAAGAAAGCAGGCCCACGAGTGTAGAAGGATGTATATTTACAAGCGAAGAAATAGGCGTTCAGGCAACGGCCCGAGTCTTCGTCTTCCTCTCGTTCGCGTCACCTTCTTCTTTCCCTTCACCGTAACATCACCCTCCCGGTGGGTTTAGCTCCGTCCCGGTGCAGGTTATGGAGCGTCGCTTAATGGGGGGGCATAGGGCTTGAGCCTGGCGACGTGAACATCGCTGGTGACGTTGGGAGGCACTGAAGGCTGACCGACTGGGGTGATCTCGTATGTCGCGTCGGACAGTTGTCGTTAGATCTGGTATGGACCAGAATAACGGGAAAGTAGTTTTTCCGACAAGCCGACGCGACGTGAAGGCTTCCAGAGAAGGACAAGGGAACCAGGTGAAAAATGGTGGTCTCGGTGCCGAAGGTCGTAGCGTCGCTTTTGAGAAGCCTGCGCGACTGTGAGGCGATGACGGGCGACCTCTCGGGCCTGGGCGGCTAAGGCAATAGCATCGCGAGCGCAACCAGTGCTGGGTGATTGTACTGCGAAAGGTAGCGACGTGTCGAAGGGCAAGGTCGGGTCGCGGCCATACAAAAGGTAAAATGGGGAGAATCCGGCAGTGTCGTGACGGGACGAGTTGTATTGCGAAAGTAATGTATGGTAAAGCGACGTCCCAGTCGCGGTGATCGTCGGAAACGTACAGGGCCAGCATTTCAGTTAGTGTTCGGTTGAGTCGTTCGGTGAGGCCGTTCGTTTGAGGGTGGTATGCGGTAGCGAGCTGGTGTTCTGTAGAACAGGAGCGGAGCAGATCATCGACGACCTTAGAGAGAAAGTAGCGGCCGCGATCCGTGAGTAACTGGCGAGGGGCGCCGTGGTGCAGGATGACGTCGTATAGTAGGAAGTCGGCGACATCTGCAGCGCAGCTGGTTGGCATCGCTCGTGTAATGGCATATCTCGTGGCATAATCTGTTGCTACAGCAATCCATTTGTTTCCTTTCATAGAAATAGGAAAGGGGCCAAGCAGGTCGAGGCCCACACGGAAGAAGGGCTCTGTAGGGATAGCAATTGGTTGAAGCAAACCAGCAGGAGGCATAGCAGGCGTCTTGTGGCGCTGACACAGGTCGCAAGAAGTGACATAACGGCGTACAGAGTGGTAAATGCCGTGCCAGAAGAAGCGGCGCCGCAGGCGGTCGAAAGTAGGAGTGATGCCCAGATGTCCAGCAGTAGGAGCGTCGTAAAGTTGCTGGAGCACGGCCAGTCGAAGGTGCTTTGGAACGACTAGGAGGAGCTCCGGGCCATCAGGACGAACAGTACGACGGTATAAAGTTCCATCGCGCAAGGTGAACATCCGCAGAGACGGATCATTAGGCGAGGAGCTTAGGCGTTCCATAAGTGTTCGAAGAACAGGATCTTGGCGTTGCTCGTCGCCAATATGGAGAAAGCCGGAGAGGGACAGAATACTGATGTCCGAGTCTGCATCGGTATCGTCCGGTTGATCCACGGGATTGCGGGACAGGCAGTCAGCGTCTTTATGCAGGCGCCTTGACTTATACATAATAGAAAATGTATATTCTTGTAGACGCAATGCCCAACGTGCAAGTCGTCCAGTTGGGTCCTTCAAAGAGGAGAGCCAGCAGAGGGCGTGATGATCGGTTACGACGCAGAAGCTCCGACCGAAAAGGTACGGCCGAAATTTCGCGACCGCCCATACGAGCACGAGGCATTCCCTCTCAGTGATGGAGTAATTTCGCTCGGGCGTGGAAAGAAGGCGGCTGGCGTAAGCGATGACACGGTCGTGGCCCTGTTGACGTTGAGCGAGGACAGCGCCGATGCCATAACCACTCGCGTCAGTTCGTACTTCAGTAGGCGCAGAAGGGTCAAAGTGTGACAGAATCGGGGAGGTTGTAAGCCGCTCGATCAGGGTAGAGAAGGCTTGCTCCTGCAGTGGTCCCCAAGAGAAAGAGGCATGTTTCATAAGAAGGTCAGTGAAAGGGCGAGCGATGTTGGCAAATTGCTTCACAAATCGCCGGAAATAAGAGCATAAGCCCAGAAAACTACGGACATCGTTTGTTGAACAAGGTAGAGGAATACGGCGCACGGCGTGGACTTTCTGTGGATCAGGTTGGATTCCGGCGGCGTTTACGAGATGGCCGAGCATGGTAATTTCACGGTGACCGAAATGGCACTTGGAGGAGTTTAGCTGAAGGCCAGCCCTGCGAAACATGGAGAGTATGGTCGTGAGGCGCCTCAGGTGGCTCTCAAAGTTCGACGAAAACACAATCACATCGTCGAGGTAACAGAGGCATGTAGACCACTTCAAGCCGCGCAGCAGAGAGTCCATCATGCGCTCGAATGTAGCTGGCGCATTGCATAATCCAAAGGGCATGACTTTAAATTGGTACAGACCGTCCGGTGTGACGACGGCGGTTTTCTCACGGTCCATCTCGTCGACGCTAATCTGCCAATAGCCGGAGCGGAGGTCAATGGATGAAAAGTATTGGGATCCGTGAAGGCAGTCAAGAGCGTCGTCAATGCGAGGCAGAGGGTAAACATCCTTCTTTGTTATCTTGTTGAGGTGACGGTAGTCAACGCAGAAGCGCCACGAGTAACAATATATTTTTGGTGTCTTGAGCAGTAATTCCAAAGCCTGCGAATGCGGACGAATACAACAACATACCAAGGCATCGTTACTTAGCTTCTGTAAGTAAATTAATTTTACATTTTTTTCGCAAACAGAAGCCTGATGCGCACATGGCGGCAGCTGAAAGAGGAAGCGTGCAGCCTGCGGGACATACAGCGCAGCAGTGCCTCGAGCAGGCGCGCCGGTCTAAGAGGACGAATCAATGCCTCCTGCAGCTGTTGCTGGCTGCACTTGCTCATGGCGCAAGCCAAACCCCTTTCAGCTCCCTCAGTAAATGTAAAGAGTCATAGGCAAGAAATTTTTCATTGCATTGTTTTATTCGTTTAAAAATTTGCTTATGTAGTAATGATGATATGAAGTCAGACTGTTGCTGGTTTGAAACAATAATTGCTTATGTCGCCCTTTAATGCAACCACAAATAGCATAGCAGATACAGCATGATTTTTTCTTGAATTGATACTGCAGCAATAGGCATGTCCACACCATCAGGCTCACCTGCGCAAGTGCCAGTAAGCCTGGTGGTGCGGGCATTCTGACTGTGGCACTGAAATTTCCAGGCGGCTGATTGCTGTCATATCAGTGTGCGCGAGGCCACACCACAATTGTTCTATAATTTCAGCCTGTCTCATCAAATGGTGACGATCAGGCTCTTGAGAGGCGGGAGAATTCTGACCTTACTATAACATCGAAAGCAACCTATGAACACACACACATACACACACACAAATGTGATGAAAATTCCTTGCCTATGCTCTTTTGTTTCGTTTGTGAATATCAAAGAGCAAGATTGACTTTTTTCTGTATGTAACTCCCCGACAGCATCTTCCTTTCACATGCGATGATGTGCCTACACATCTGGCTGTGATAAATGTGGTTCTGCTGGTGCGTGATGATTTATGCAGCTGTACATTCTTTTCTGGTACAGTTTAAACTGGGTGCTATTTGTGTGTAACTGTGGATTGCGCAATAGTTTTCCGAAACAATGGGTGCCGCTACTTGAGATATTTCAGATGCAAGGGGACGTGATATTTATAAAAAGCGATGTTATATATGTTGCGTATGTCTATACTGCTGCAGCCCGAAGATTTTCACGGTTCTTTAATGTAGGGGCTATTGCATTGATGTGTGCATAAAAACGTTTTACTTTAAAAAAGGGCTGTGGTTGAATAATAAAGAAAGCTGCAGTTTTGTTTAATGCTTTTTTACATGTCACTGCTACATTTGCAGTGCTAGCTTGCACTGTAAAAATGTTACTGCGTAACGTTTTAGTTATTGACGCTACTATCTACAAGTGAGGGCGCTTTGCTGAAATCTATCAACTGCTCATGCGTGAACACACTTCACGGGAGCCACCACGTTTGACATGTTCGATGACCAGGGGACAGCATTTTTGTCACTCGGAGGAAACTTTGCGGTTTTTGGTGGAGAGAAAATGGTGGAGGACCTAAAGGTGTGCGTGTAACAGCATGTTCGATGGAGCGGTGGTGTGATGTGCGCTGTGCATTTTAGCTTTTGTGAGCTTCTCTGCCAGAGTAGAAAGCGAGGAGACGAACACTAATGTCCTTCATTGCATAACGGGAGTGGAGAACTGTCAGGGATACCAGTAAGAAAAAAGTCTAGAGAACAAAACTGCACGCTACATCCTTGGCACACAGGACATCTACATGACGACAGCAGCAGCAAGCGAATCATGTCAAACACGTGGTGCTCGACCGACAATCAGGCATCTGTTGTGGGACTGTCCCGGTCTCGCGACAGTAAGAGATAGGCACAAGGGACGCGGCATTACCTCACTGGAGGCATGGACCACGCCACCACCTCAGGCCCATGCTAGACGAACTATCAACTCCTCATGGGAGTTTGTGCGCGAGGCCGGCTTGACCGGCAGGTTATGAATCTGTATATTCTTTTTCCTTGTGAACCCCGCCATTGACCCTTACCCGTGCTTAGGCCACAGAGTCATCTTTTTGCAATAAAGTTCTTTCTCTCTCTCTCTACAAATCATGAATACTTTGCATTACGTAGACATCAACTTCAACTGAGTATCGGAAATGTTGCGTCAGCAATTTTGCCCCAATAAATGAACACTGCAATTATTTCGTATCTGTTAGACCACCACATCTTGCTGATACTACAACAGCGTGTATGCACCTATCAAGGCTCCCACTGCTGTTGACGTCGCAAATGCAGCCACACACTCCTCAAGTAATGCATGTGCTGCGCACGGGTTGTGCCGAGCATGCCGATTACACTTTCTCGGTAAGCCTGCCCTGTCAAATAATTCAATCGAGCCCCCTGTTTCAGGGCAGACCATAAGGCATTGGGTCGCCGTTACTGTCAAGCTCGCTACTACTGCTGCTGCTGCTGTCGTCATCACTTTTATCATCGTCTTCTACGTCGCCCTCAGACAGCCGAAGGTTGTGCAACACAGCACATGTCAAGGGCAATGTTGGCCGCACGTTCCGGCTCGTAGAGGAGGGTGCGGTACCAATGCAGACTGCGGAAACGGCTCGTAAAGAGCCCAATACACATCTCCAATACGGAACATATTTTGGAATGTGCTGCGTTGTACTTCCCCTCGGCTGTTTACGTAGGAGGATGGCCGGGAAACTGTTTTAGGAGCCACAGCTCCAGGGGGTAGCTGCTGCCACCTGCATGATGATGGAAATGGTGCACTGAGTACTCCACTGACGAGACGCAAGTTGGCAACTGAGGAAAGGTACATCATTATTCAACAAAGGTAGGATTCAGAGGTTGCACACCTTTGTAAGTAAGCGCACGAGTTGGGCATGTCCACCCCGACACAAAATGTTAACCGAATTACAAGCGTACCACTCAGTGCCCACCAGAAGCTGAAGAAATGAACAATTATTGGTGCTACCAATGACACAGTAGTAGCACTAATACGTGTTGTTTTCTTCTGCTGATGGCAGGTACTTGGTAGCATGCTTGTAACTTATTAACATTTTTAAAATTGACAGTGCTAGCCCTAATTGGTTAGATTTTTTCTTCATTAGAGAGACACTTACTCGAGTGCTTGTTATTTTGTTAATACACACTACCTTCCGCACAATACCTTCCGCTCCACCGATATTCCCGTCGCTCGCTCCACTTATAGTTCCCCCGCCAGTTCCTCGCACAAAAACCGCACGGTTTCCTTCGAGAGGTGAAAATGCCGTCGAAAATAGTCATCCGGCATGTCAAACGCGTCGTCTGGCTCACCGTGTCTAGGTCGGCGACAGCGAAGATGCAACGCAGGAGGCAGCCACTTTTTATGCTTTCTGCGACGACCCTACCTCCGGCAGTGCTAAAAAATGCTGCCTTATGCTCCACGTAATGAGTGGGTCAACGTCATTTTGACGTCGCCGGTTTCTGCGGGTTCCTGACGTCGCGTGATTGACAGACAAAATTGGCGTGGCCCGGTCATTTTCGACCAAATGTCAGCCGGGTGATGATGTCATAAGGCATAAACAAAGAATTATATTTCCTACAAAATAGTACCCCAGAAGAACTGCGTCAAAACAATGCTCGACCATGTTTGGTGTTTGATACAGTTTTGCAGGACATTCTAGTTCGCACGCCAGCACTGCGGCCAATTTTTTACCGTCCAAGCCCAGAGGGGACATAGATAGAACTGTGGAGTGGAGGGGAGAGAAGATAGAGAGAAGGCGTAGAACCGACGCAGTCGCGAAACAAGTGAATAACGGCCTCGCCACTGTCGCAGTTCCTATACAGAGAGAGACGGCGGCAAAGAGGAAAGATGACGTGGGAAGTCAAGGAAACGTTAGTGTCTGCACTAGACACAATCAGCCCAGGGAGGTGGGAACATGCATCCGCTACTACTTCATTCATCAGTACAGGCCCCGGCGCGGAATTTAGAAACTGGCCGACCTCCATTCATTTCGGGCACGACACCGCTACAAGGACTGCAAACTTACGTGCACTGCTGTTGCATTTCGGTTACTTTAATGGTACTGCGTCTTCCAAGACCAGCAACTACTCCTTGCTTAAGGTGTCGTGCCCTGTGGGTTTAGTTCATGTGCTTAAGTGCTCGTTGACTTTTTCAAGCGATATGTGCTCTGCCTTATTTGAAATGTTGCTTGGGATGTCTGGTGACGTTGAAATAAACCCGGGTCTATTGACTAAGGCTGAGGCAGATTCCTTTGCCACCGCCTTAGATACATTACGTCGGTTACAGGAAACGCAAGCCGCTAACATGGAAAGAATACGCAAGCTTGAGGAAGGCCAAGCTACCCTAGTTGAAGATCTAAATCGAGTCAATCATTGTCGCGCTGCTGCTTCTGAATCAGAGCGTGAGCTTAAAGAAGTGATCACCACTCTGCATGCCGATCTCAAGTTAACCGTGGAGAACAAACAGTAGGATGTCGACGACAGAAATCAATTGCAAAATGCGAAAATTCTTGCTCTGGAGAGAAAACCTGCGTTAATTTCCTCAGGTGATTCGACTCATTGCGCCACTTTTCTGAGCAGATGGAAAAGATGGCATCTAGTTGTAATGATGCCGAAAATAGAATGCGTCATTCAAATTTAGTGTTCTTTGGCGTAGAAGATGACGCTAAGGAAGATTGGGCTGACAACAGAATAAAATAATTGCTTTCTGCTGTGAGAAACTCGGTATTGCTGAAGCAAGTGCGCAGTTCGACAGAACACACCGACTAGAGAAGTTCTCAGATACAAAACACAGACCCATCATTGCTAAGCTGACTCATTTTAAGGACAAGGAACAAATATGGGTCTCTGGGCGAAAACTAAAACACTCATATTTTTACATTCGGGAGGACTTTCCGTTGGCTACACGACAAGCGCGAAAAAAAAAATAATCGAGCATGGAAAGACGCTCAATAAGCGCTTTAAACTCTCGGTGGATCGCTTGCGCATTGGTAACAAAACGTACACATATGATGTCACTTATGGCTCAGGTGTGGAACAGAATGGATAGCTAAATACCAGGACCCCACAATCCCATCGGATTGGTCTATACTCCTCTTTATCATTCACAAATAGTCCAAGTGTAATGTCGAAACGTGATCACCTGGCCTCCTGTCTTGACGACTGTGATGTGATATCCTTGCCCTTACCGAAACCTGTCTTCACCCTGGTAATGCCGACAATGAAATCGTTTCCTTAGCGAACAGCTACAATGTACACCGCTGTGATCGCACTGATAAAGGAGACGGCGGTGCCCTTCTCAATTAAAAAAACAATCACTACACTCATCGTTAACACAAATTTTGATCTAGATGTTCTGTGGGCGGTATGTCTCAGCTACTCTGCGAAGGTTTTGATTTGTATTTGTTACCGCCCTTCTCACTCCAGTCATTGCTTCACTAATGAACTCAGATCTAGCATGAAAAAAAAAACACCACAGCTTTGTTCGACTAAATTCAATTACCTTCTTAGTGACTTTAACCTTCCTCGAAATGACTGGCCGCAGTTGTCTTCATCCTGTCTTTTCTCTACAGATAAAATTTATAAAATTATCCGCATTAGAACTGGATTCACTGACTCTATCTTGGCTACGAAATTTTCTTTCGAACAGGTAGCAATTCACTACCGTTAACAATTTCTCTTCGTCCCATTCCAATGTTTCCTCAGGTGTACCACAGGGGGCGTACTTGGTTTCGCACTGTTTCCTATACATATTAACGACCTGCCCAATAACATATCATCCTCCCTGTGCATATTTGTTGATGATTGCATTATATATCAACCCATCAACAGAGACCACCAGATTCTTTAACATGAACGCAACCGAATAAACGATTGGTGCGACAAACGTCTAATGAATTTAAACTCGATAAATATAAAGTAATGTCTTTCAGCAGAAAGCATTGAAATTCGAACTTTTCATATAGTATAAAAAGCAGCAGATTATCTGAGGTATCTTCATTTAGGTATCTGGGCATCACCCTCCCTCCAAACTTCTCCAGGACCCTCCTATTGCTAACGTATGCGCCAAAGCAGCCACGTCATTAGTGTAGTTATGTCGAAACCTTCGTAACTCGCCGTCTCTAATTCTTAAGCTTGCTTTCCAAAGGTTGGCCCGCCAACAACTCGAATTGTCCTGGTCGATCTCCCCCCCTATCAAAACTTTTTAACTACCATGTTAGAAGCAACTCAATATAGAGCTGCTCGCTTCATTCGCCAAAATTATAATCACCACTCAAGCGTAACGCAAGGTAAACTCACCCTTTCTCTACCACAGTTAAGTAATCACCCTGACATAATCCTCATGTGCTCATTTGAGAAATACGCGTATCAGTTTCACTAAGATATTTGAGGCTTAGATACGTCACCACACACGTCACATAGACTATACAATAGCCTAAGCTTCACCCGCGTTTGCGGCAATACTGAAGCATTTAACTCACCTGCACTGGCACGTGCCAGACGGCAATGGAATAGTCTTCTCGGTAGCATAGTCGAAAAAGCTAAGCGAGTGAAATTTCGGCAGTAACTTATTGCTCATATCACCAGCTAACCCTTGATCTTCCTACTCATCATGTATAGTGAGTTGTTTTCTGGGGTTGTTCGGTTGTCTGCGCAACTACACATGTTCACGCGGTGTTTCAATTCAAATTTTTCTAAATATGTACGCTGTTGACATTACATTTTGTTACAGGTTACTGACTTATTTATACAGCGCTCCCCCTCCTCCCCCTCCCCCTCCCCCACATGCATCGTATTATCGATAGCGTTCCTACTGCTCTGTTGTAGCATGCTTTCCTTGTTTACTATTTTTTGTCTGCGTTGTTGTGGAATTTTACCCCCTATTGCTTATATAACTTCTACTAAGCCCCCTTACTCAATACCCCATTGGGGCCTGTGGGTAGGTTACAATAAATAAATAAATAAATAACTAATAAATAACTAAATAAATAAATAAATAAATAAATAAATAAATAAATAAATAAATAAATAAATAAATAAATAAATAAATATACACATAGATGAGCGTTTGTGGGTACCGTACGATACACTTCTGCTATTTCTGAGAAATAAACACGATGCAAATTTGTTAAGCGAACAATCGACGTAGGGCGTGCAGACGCACAGCCACATTAAACCACCGCAGTGTCTAGCCGACGCTACAGAAGCTGTCGCACGTCAAATTAACACTTCTGGGCCAGCCGCGGTAGCTTGACGGACTTGGCTTTGCTCGAGGTCGCTAGTTCAATCCCGACCGTGACAGCCGCATTTCGACGGCGGCGGAGTGGGTAGGAGTTGTAGTGAGTCGGACAGGGAATAATGGTATCGCAAAAAAGCAGTCTGCCTCAATTAGGGAGAATGAGTGCTGCTTCCAGTTCTTGAAGAAGATCATTCTTGTTTCTTTTGTTTGGCTTGGAGAAAACGATCACCCTTTGCTTATGCAGAGAGCCGACGTTAGGATTTCTTGCTACATCACGAGGAACAAGTAACACGCCGTTCATTTGGCCCATAGAGAATGACGAAAAGAAAAAAGAAATATCCGTCGAGCCGGATTTGAACCAGCGACCTATGGATGCCTGTCTTGGGGGTGCCTCTACAGTCCACCGCTCTGCCAACTGAGCTATCGACGGAACGGCAACAGCGCTTCTTAAACAGCAGGCGCTTCCTGATAGCGGTATGACCCAGTTAACTGAAGGATTCGGCGTGAAACTGGTTCACCAATGCCGCTGAAATTTTTACCAAGCGCAGATTGGCTTGAACGTCGGCTGGCGCTTAACCGTACGCTAATACATTCTAATCAGTCGTAAGGACACAGGGTAATTAAGCCCTATACTTCCCATGCATTTTTCACCATGTTGAGGAACCGTTTTCTCAATAACTAAAAGTGGTATCCGCATAATGCATACATCGTTTTCTTCTAAATTTCCTGCTCTTTCAACTGTACTAGACTTATTAAAATCAGACTACAATGGATATTTTGGTGAAATTGTTCACACTAATACCTAAATTCTGGCTTTATTTGCATATTTCAAAATTTCTAACACAAAAATCGTTAGGTGCACATTTTCAATTCTAGCACAGTAGTTGCCTACACTTATACAGATGACAGGGAAATACAATCAACTAGTTATCCAGGAAGAGACAGTAAATAATCGTACCTACGTAATAAATAACATCGTTTTGACATAATTAAGTTTAAAGTAACAAAACACCTGAAAAACACCCATTTTTTGCCACCAACACCGTTCAAGTCGTATCTATATAGTAGCCGCCAGTTTGGTAATCATGGTAGGCCATTTTTGTTGCTTTTCAGCCTGTCGTCTTGCTTGCCTTGCCTCTTTTGTGAGCTGTGGTGCAGCTCTCTGCGCATTGTATTGTCGATTCTGGTGAACTTCGTTTAGCCATTTTAGTGTCCTGCGGCCCGACTTCAGCGTCCCAATGACGTCAAAATGTTGGAAAACGCGATACTACTATGATTGAACGAAAGAACCGCATCCAATGTTGCAAGGAACGCAGCTAGGGACGAAATGCGTTCGAATAGACGCACTCCGAAGCACAAACGCGGAAAAAAACGCGCACTGCGTCTTTGGATTGCCTTGACTGAAAAATCACCAGTGCAACAGTTGCGAGACAATTTCTCATATATTGCTGATTCCGGACAAGCGTTTTGGTTTTCCTTCCAGAATTTTTGTTAGAAAAATGAGCAGCAAGCTGTGGAGCGCATTCGTAAAGGGTCTATTCAGCCACGTCTATTCACCCACTACTTGATTTGGTTTCAGCCAGAAATAAGACTTTCTAAGAAAAGTGCAAATATTCAAAATGTGCGTAAAGCGAGATACACTTCCCAAATTGCAAAAAAAAGTTATGTTTTTAAATTGTGCCTTAATCTGTTCCCTTAAGGAACAAAAAAGAAAAGCGCAATAGTTAAGCTACATTCATACTGTGTCCAAATATGCAGCGCTGCTTTTTAGCGCAGCGCCGACATTCCCTAAATAAGGGAATGTCGGACGTTGCAGTCGTCTTAGCATCAATCGGTAGCCTAGCTCTATTCGTGATTTTCTTGTGGCGCGTTCGATAATCATTCGGGGAGTTTCTAAAATCGTGGAGCGCTGTCTACACGACTCCTTGTAGGCAGGACCTGATAGAGTACTTTGTAGAAACAGGCTTCATGAATTTTTCTGGACAGGTTTTTCCTCTCTTTGCGTACGCCGGTTCAGTTCACCTTTCACCGAACCCCAAGAATGTGCAGAACTACAAACAAGGGTGCGCGAACAAACCACTTACACCCGGTAGCATGTGCTAGCTCTTTTGGACACGCGTGGCGTGGTTAGAATATTGTACGGTCAGCCTGCCATATATGATCCCGGTGCTGGGTTTATATATCTAATATATTTTATGCGGGGAAGCCTTCAGCACCGTTTGCATTTTGCCACCGCGTTGAACATACCCTAATTTGTTGTGATGAATCCAAAGCCATGAAGCCTACAAAACTTCATCGCCAGCGTTGCATCAAACAGAGCTAGTCGGCACAAAGTTACCAATAGACGTCCTTTGGCATGTTTCTGGCGCGACATTTTGATGCAACTAACGAATATTGCCTATGGTAAACTTTTGGGCACCTGTGCGATGACTCAGCTAACAGGTAAGTGACGAGCGCACTAGCGAGCAGAGAAAAAAGCGTTTGAGGACGCCAGTCGACAGACGTGCTTAAATGTGGTTACATGAGAAAAGAAATTGAATGTTGAGAAAAAGGACGGAAGACAGCGTAAGCGAATGTGGGACACAATGGTGATGTTGGCTCTGAGCAAGTTATTGAAATGAAGAAATTGCGTCGCACGTAGCTAATAAATACCGATTGTCGGCTGTCATTGGGTAAGATACTCTACTCAAATCCAATAAAGTAGGGCAAGAGATATGTGACGATAATCCTGTGTAATCAAAATGCAGTAACCGCGGCGATTTATTTGGGAACTCATCGAATCGTAATGTGCCGTATTCTTCGATCAAGTGCATCGCGAACGAAGTGCCACAGTAAGCACCGCGCCCTGAAGGAAATGCACGGAAGGATGTTGGTAGAAACACCGAAAAAAGAAAAAGGCCGCGGTTTAAATGATTGTCCGCAATAAAGAGAAATGCCGCTTTCATGTCACCACATTGGAAGATGAATAAAGCTTACTACGTGCCAAATGTAGACTCTCTGCATGGTAGCATAAATATGGCGTGTAGAGCCAGCGAGCAACCTAATAAAGCTCGTGGTCAGGAGTCTTGATGATCAAGAAAGTAATAATTCTTATGTTGTTTCCGTTAATACAAAACGATTCCCAATTTCACAATGCGCACTATGATTTACAGACCATAGTGTCACCTAAGCGCGGGTGGATTGGTGAGAGACAGATAATCTGCGGACGTTTTTTGAACGTTCTGGCGAATGTGTACTTCTATAATCATTTACATTGCCTGCATTTTCGACTGATATGGTATGAATATGCAACGTTATTCCAGAGAGCAGTAAACTGTACCTGGAAGCTTGGAATGTGGAAGTGTGGGGGCGTGGGGGATAATAGATGCGCAATCAGGTATTTAGACATCCAGCACAAATGCACATACAACTTCTGCAAATTTCTTTCAGGCAATATATATGCTGTAATATGTAGTTTTATGTCTTAAACCTACTATTTATATATTACAGAGGGTGCACGGGGATAGCGCCTGGGTAATTTTGCCACCAGGAGATTTTAGTGTAAAGAGGAAGCTCGGTGTACCTCTGTGTTCCTGATGCGCCTGAATGGTGTCGCCGCATCTAGGAATTGAACACACGTCTTTGGGCTCAGCAGCGGAATGCTAAATCAAGTGAGCCGATGCGGTGGGTGCGTTATAAAGCACTGTCAGCATTCGCACCAACCGGTGCCATGCACTTCGGCAGTCACGCATAGGCTTCGCAACGGCGACTCAAGATGGTGCGGAGTGTTGTTAGGAAAGCGCGAAAGGTGAGTCCCGCAGTAGTACACGCGTCATGCATAAGTCGTTTTGACGGCGGCAATACGTTGTGTCGCTATTATATTCAAGCGAATGCGCCAACCTGCGTCGGCAATGTAACGCTTAATCTATTATGGCTCATACCTGCATTGGATATGCGGGTATGAACCAGAGACAAGAAATAAAGCAAGACAGAAGAAAGGAAGGAAGGAAAGAAAGATACAAAGAAAAAAAGAAATAGCAGCTTAAGGGAAAGCTGCGCCGTGTATTGTGACGTGCTCGGCTATTCAGGGTCGTTTGGTGTGTCGCAGAGAGGGAAAGGGAAGGAAAGTGTGTTGGCGCGCGCTCCGCTGGGATTCCCTCGCCTTATATCAGTTTCGGCGCGCGGATGGGAAGGCCACGAGTGGTGCGTTCCGCTGAGGAGCAGGGTGCGTTTGAGCAACCGCGCCGCGAAGTCGCTCGCGAAAGGGCTCGTCGCCGATGTGCCGATTGTAGCGTGAGGGCTTTCGAAGCCCAGGCGAAACCCCGAGTTGCGGGCCCCGAGTTGGGGACCCCGAGTTGCAGGAGCGCGATATTGAGGTAAAACGTCAGCGAAGAGCCGCCTACCCTGAGTTTAGGGCAAACGAACCGAAACGCCCGCGACAGCGTCGTCTGGCCACAAGCTTCGCTCTCCACCATTTCCTCGACAGAGGAAGGGCTCTGAATTTTTTTTATTCAGTGCTAGCGCATCACCGTCGGTAGGCATAAAAAGACGGGGTCTACCTTGATTTTTCGTCACTGTAGAGCAGCACATTCGCAGTGGCACATACATAGCTACACAAGTTGGCGTCAAAGAGGTTCATGGAAGACGAGCACAGACCGAGTGGCAGACACCCAATGTTCCAAGTCGGCATCAAAGAGTTTTCTTGAACAGCGGTGCCTATACTCAATCCCGCGTCTTACAGTGACCCATGTCGGCGAGAAAGAGGTTCTTTGAAGAGCGGCACGTATCCATGCAATACGACATGCTAAGTGACCCAAGTTGGTGCGATGGTTGATTTCGAAGCCTCTTCCGTCATAAGCACAGCAGCCCGATGCGCTACCCTTTCGACCACCGACTGCCCAGGGATCCAAGTAGTCTGGTATAAAGGGTTAGATACAAACATACAAAGAGACATTGAGAGCCAGGGAAAAGTGCGTGAAGGACCACATTATTGCTAATGCGTGAGAGAGACAAAAATAGCATAGAAAAATAAAGAATTCGTCGAGCCGGATTCCAACCAGCGACCTATGGATGTCCGTGTGGAGCAAACCTCTACAGTCCACCGCTCCACCAACTGAGCTATCGACGGAACGAGCAGTGCACCTCTTCAAAACCATGCAGTGGCCGCGCTTTGCGTGACCTAGTAAACAAAATGAAGGCCGGACTATGAGTCGGTGCGAAACTGGTTCAGTGGACATGCGGGATTCCACTGAAATTTATGTGACGGTAACATTCTCCGCGGCAGGAAACGTGCTGTTGACAAGGGCACTTGTTCTTCTGCAACGGAGTTGCGAGGCGCGTCCGTCGCCGAAGTATTTTTTTTTTCAGCCTCCTAACCATACAAATGTACTTTTTCATTATTCTGTCATAGTATGAATAAACAATGTATGAAAGTTCCCTGCGCATCTCTTGTCAACTACGTAGTTTCATCGCAGTTCGCCAAAGCGAGCGATCTCCATGATTTTAAACCCAACGTTTCCAGGAGTATCTAGCCTTCGCGGACTAAACGAGCGTGGAAGAAAGCGCAGTTCCGGAGCCGTTGCCTTCATCGTCGCCACGCTGTCGTGGTTCCGTTACCATCGGGCCGTATTTCTCATACTGTCATCGACGTCGTGCAGTCATCATCTTCACAGCCATCATTCCATCGTCGTTACAGCCGCCACCATCGTCGTCGGCACACTAACATGCCGTCTACCAAAAGACGCCGACCATAACTTGTGTCGTCAACATCGCCTTCATATTAGAACACATTTATCCACTTCAGCAGCGTAATGGCTAGTGCATTCATTGTCCAGATTTCTTAGTTTCTACAACAATATTTTCCGAGGTCCGACCGTCCGCTTGCACTTAACGGACCTTAATATCGTTTAAAAGGGCCCTAAACCACACTTCGGGCTTGGTGAAATAACTTAGTCTGCGGGTAGCATACGCTGCTGTGAACATCTCAACCAAGTTTCTCTGTCGTACGCGGTGCGTGGAGTTCGCAAGCAGAGCGCGATGTCACCTTCCTCTAAACGCGTCATTTTCTTCTGGATGCCTTCGCAGTGCAAGGCATTGAAAAGGAACGGGAGCACAGCGGATTCCATGTTTGATTGCCAATAACTGCACCTCTGCTTAACGCATTAGAGTACTTGTTGCGGCAAAGTATTTTTGAAATAGCCTATTTTCACTTCAGATGACTTTCTCCACTTCGATAAAATGTGGTTCAGGGCCCCTTTAATCACTTTTAGACGAGCCGTAAGACAATTTTAGCAATTCTGTAGAAAAGTACTGAGCCGATAGGGTAGGTCTGATCATTCTTATCATTAAAAAAGACATTTAAACACTCCGCTTAAAGTGTGTCGTTTATTATACACATTTAAAAATGCGCATCACTGCCGATCACAGTGGTGCCACTCCCCGGAGATTTTAGCCGCCCCTTCCAATGCTACGTTGCGCGGGTGAGTGATGTCACTCGGCCCAGTATTTCGGTTGCCTACTCACGCAACGTCATCGGGAATGCAATAAACATGTCGCTTCATTAGGCATATTTTAATACTGCATGCGTGCACTGTCAGTTGCATAACCTTAAAAAGAAATACACAAATGTAATAAATGTAGGCGTTTTTTCAGACAAATGGTCCACTTCCGCTTGAGAATACCGATCGTCAGCTACAGCTGTGGCGACGGCAGCCGATGGATGTGGTGGAGTTCTCAGTGAACGTAAGTACAGCGATGCCTCCGTTGGCAGCAGGAACATGAATGGTATCAGCGCTATACTACGCACGCATTGCATTCAGATGCAGGAAGTAAACTGCAGCGACTGCACGCTGTAGAAGACGCGAGCGCTGCACGTCAACATTAACATCCACCTCCTTGATGAACACAGCGATGAGCGAAAGTGTTGCAAATAAAGATGCCTGAAGGGGCAGCCACAGGTTCCGCATTTGTCAGACAGCCAAGGGTTGTGCGTAATGACCTTATATTAGCTGGACTAAAAATTTCTAACACGTCGAGATCCAGAAAAAGCGCTGCGAAGGCGTGCCTTATACAAATTAACAGCACATTTCTTGCCGGGGAGAATGTTACCGTCAGCGAAATTTCAGTGGACATCCCGCATGTCCACTGAACTAGTTTTGCGCCGACTCATAGCCAGGCCTTCATTGAGTTAACAAGGTCACACAAAGCGCGGCCACTGCATGGTTTTGAAAAGGTGCACTGCTCGTTCCGTCGATAGCTCAGTTTTTTGATCGGTGGACTGCAGAGGTATGCTCCACATGGACATCCATAGGTTGCTGGTTCGTAATCCGGCTCGACGAATTCTTTCTTTTTCTAAGCTATTTTTGTTTCTCTCATGCATTAGTAGTAATATGGTACTTCACGCACTTTTCTCTAGCTCTCAATGTGTCTTTGTATATTTGTATCTAACCCTTTATACCAGACTACTTGGGTCCTTGGGTAGTCGGTGGTTGAATGGGAAGCGCACAGGGCTGCTGCGCTGAGGGAAAGGGCTTCGAAACCAACCATCGCACCAACTTGGGTGACTCAGCACATGTTATTGCATGGATACGTGCCGCTCTTCAACGAACCTCTTTCACGCCGACATGGGTCACTGTAGTTGCGCGACTGGGTATAGGCACCGCTGTTCAAGAAAACTCTTTGATGCCGAATTGGAACATTGGGTGTGTGCCCTTCGGTCTGTGCTGGTCTTCAATGAACCTCTTCGACGCCAACTTGTGTAGCTATGTATGTGCCACTGCGAATGTGCTGCTCTACAGTGACGAAAAATTGAGGTATACCCCGTCTCATGATGCCGACCGATGGTGATGCGCTAGCACTGAATAAATGAGAAAATCAGAGCCCTTCCCCTGACGAAGAAATGGGGGAAAGCGGTGCTTGTGGCAAGACGACGCTGTCGCAGGCGTTTCGCTTCGTTTGCCCTAAACTCAGGATAGGCGGCTCTTCGCTGAAGTTTTGCCTCAACGTCGCGCTCCCGCAACTCGGGGTCCGCAACTCGGGGTTTCTCCTGGGCTTCGGAAACCCTCACGCTGGAATCGGCACATCGGCGACGAGCCCTTTCCCGAGCGACTTCGCGGCGCCGTTGCTCAAACGCAGCCTGCTCCTCGCTGGAACACACCACGCGTGAACATCCTATCCGGGCGCACAAACTGATCTGAGGCAAGGGACGCCCGGCGGAGCGCGCGCCAACCCCCTCTCCTTCCATTTCCCTCTCTGCGGCACACCAAATGACCCTGAATAGCCGACCGCGACACGTTATCCGGAGCAGCTTTCCCCACACCTGCTCTTTCTCTCTCTCCTTCCTTCCTTATGTATTGCGTTATTAGTTGTCCTAGTTTTAGCGTTACATCGCCGGCGCAGGCTGGCGTATTCAAGTTGCCGCCGTCGAAGCGAGTTATGCATGACGCGTGTACTGCAGCGGGACTCACCTTTCGCGCTTCCTTAACAACACTCGGTACCATCTTGAGTCGCCGTTGCGAAGTCTATGCGTGACTGCCGAAGTGCATGGCGCCGGATGGTGCGAAGGCTGACAGTGCTTTATAACGCACCCGCCGCATCGGCTCACTTGCTATAGCATTCCGCTGCTGAGCCTAAAGACGCGTGTTAAATTCCTAGATGCGGCGACACCATTCAAGCGCATCAGGAACGCAGAGGTGCACCGAGCTTCCTCTTTACACTAAAATTTCCAGCTGGCAGAATTACCCTTCGTTACCCCGTACGCCCTCTGCAGTATTGAAATAGTAGGTTTAAGACATAAACAACATAATACAGCATACATTTGCGGAAGTTGTGTGCATAAAGGATTTAGTTATCAAATATATCTGCATTTGTGCTGGATATCTCAGCACCTGATTGCGCATCTATCATCCCCTTTACCCACCTTAAACCCCAGCTTACACCCGGCCCCATTCCAAGCTTCCAAGTACAGTTTGCTGCTCTCTGGAATAACATTGCATATTCATACCGTAAAGACGGTTGACTGTCATAAGCGCTGCAGAATAATTTACCGAACCGTATAAGTCTAAAATGCAAGCAATGTAAAGTGATTGTAGAAATACATACTCGCCAAAACTTTGAAAAATCGTCCGCAGTATATTTCTCTCACCAATCCACCCGTGCTTAGGTGACACTATAGTCTCTAAATCATAGTGCGCATTGTGAACTGCGGAATCGTTTTGTATTAACGGAAACAACATAATAATTAAAACTTTCTTGATCATCAAGATCCCTGAACACGAGCTTTGTTGGGGTTGACTCTACATGTCATATTTACACTACCAGAGGGTCTACATTTAGCACATAGTAAGTTTTATTAATCTTCCAGTGTGGTGTTATGGAAGCGGCATTTATTTGTCTTCATTGCGGACAACCATTCAGACCGTGGCCTTTTTCTTTGGTGTTTCTACCAACATCCTTCTGTGCATTTCCTCCTGGGCGCGGTGCTTACTCTGGCACTTCGTTCGCGATGCGCTTTATCGAAGAATACGCCACATTACGATTCGATGAGTTCACAAATAAGTCGCCGTGGTTACTGCATTTTGATTACACAGGATTATATCTCTTGCCCCACTTTATTGGATTTAAGTAGAGTATCTTACCCAATGACAGCCGACAATAGTATTTATTAGCTATCGTGCGACGCGATTTCTTCATTTCAATAGCTTGCTCAGAGCCAACATCACCATTGTGTCCCGCATTCGCTTACGCTGTCCTCCGTCCTTTTTCTCAACATTCAATTTCTTTTCTCATGTAACCACATTTAAGCACGTCTGTCAACTTGCGTCCTCAAACGCTTTTTTCTCTGCTCGCTGGTGCGCTCATCACTTGCCTGTTAGCTGAGTCATCGCTCAGGTGCCCAAAAGTTTACCATAGGCAATATTCGTTAGTTGCATCAAAATGTCGCGCCAGAAACATGCCAAAGGACGTCTATTGGTAACTTTGTGCTGACTAGCTCTGTTTGCTGCAACGCTGGCGATGAAGTTTTGTAGGCTTCATGGCTTTGGGTTCATCACAACAAATTGGGGTATGTTCAACGCGGTGGCAAACTCCAAACGGTGCTGAAGGCTTCCCCGCATAAATTTTATTTGATATATAAACCCAGCACCGGGATCATAGATGGCAGGCTGACCGTACAATATTCTAACCACGCCACGCGTGTCCAAAATAACTAGCACATGCTACCGGGTGTAAGTGGTTTGTTCGCGCAGCCTTGTTTGTAGTTCTGCACATTCTTGGGGTTCGGTGAAAGTTGAACTGAACCGGCGTACTCAAAGAGAGGAAAAACCTGTGCAGAAAAATTATTGAAGCCTCTTCCTACAAAGTATTCTATTAGGTCCTGCCAACAAGGAGTCGTGTAGACAGCACTACACGATTTTAGAAACTCCCCGAATGATTATCGAACACGCATCAAGAAAATCACGAGTAGAGCTAAGCTACCGATTGATGGTGAGACCACTGCACCGTCCGACATTCCCTGATTTAGGGAATGTCGGCGCTCCGCTAAAGCAGCGCTGCATATTTGGCCACAGTATGAATGTAGCGTAACTATTGTGCTTTTCCTTTTTGAACAAAAAGGGCACAGGTTAAGGGCGCAGGTTAAGGCAAAATTTAAAAACATGACTTTTTTTCCATTGCAATTTGGGAAGTGTATATCTCTTTACGCACATTTTAAATATTCGCACTTATCTTAGAAATTCTTATTTCTGGCTGAAAAAAAAACTGTTTTCCCAAATCAAGTAGTGGGTGAGTAGACTCGGGTTAATAGACACTTTACGAATGCGCTCCAAAGCTTACTGCTCATTTTTCTAACAAAAAATTTCCGGCACGAAAACTAAAACGCTTGTCTGGAATCAGTAATATTTGAGAAATTGTCTCGCAACTGTTGCACTGCTGATTTTTCAGTCAAGGCAATCCAAAGACGCAGTGCGCGTTTTTTTTCCGCGTTTGTGCTTCGAAGTGCGTCTTTTCGAACGCATTTCGTCCCTAACTGCGTTCCTTGCAACATTGGATGCGGTTCTTTCGTTCAATCATGGTAGTATCGCATTTTCCAACATTTTGACGTCATTGGGGCGCTGAAGTCTGGCAGCAGGACACTAAAATGGCTAAACGAAGTTGACCACAATCGACAATACAATGCGGAGAGAGCTACACCACAGCTCACAAAAGAGGCAAGGCAAGCAAGACGACCGGCTGAAAAGCGAAAAAATGACTTCGACAATGATTACCAAACTGGTGGCTTCTATAGATATGACTTGAACGGTGTCGGTGGCAAAAAATGTGTGTTTTTCATCGTTTTCTTACTTTAAACTCAATTATCTCAAAACCACGTTTCTTTTTATTACATAGGTACCATTATTTCCTGTTTCTTCCTGGATAACCAGTTGATTTTATTTCCCTGTCATCTGTATGAGTGTAGGTAACTACTGTGCTAGAATTGAAAATGTGCACCTAACGGTTTTTGTGTTAAAAATTTTGAAATATGCAAATAAAGCCAAAATTTAGGTATTAGTGTGAACAATTTCACCAAAAAAGCCACTGCAGTCTGATTTTAATAAGTCTACTACATTTGAAACAGCAGGAAATTTAGAAGAATATGATATATGCATTATGGGATACCTCTTTTAGCTGCTGAGAAAACGGTTCCTCAACATGGTCAAAATACATGGGAAGCATAGGGCTTACCCTGTGGCCTTAAGAGTGATTAGAATGTCTTAGCGTACGGTTAAGCGCCAGCCGACGTTCAAGCCAGTCTGCGCTCGGCTAAAGATTCGGCGACACCGGTGAACCAGTTTCGCGCCGATCCTCAGCCACGCCTTCCTTCAGTTAACTGGGTCATACCGTCCGCAGTCTGTGCCTGCTCTTTAAGAGAACCTGCTTCCGCTCCGTCGATAGCTCAGTTGGTAGAGCGGTGGACTGTAGAGGCACCTCCAAGACAGGCATCCATAGGTCGCTGGTTCAAATCCGGCTCGACGGATATTATTTTTTTTCTTTGCGATGCAAATCAACTGAGTCTTACTTGTGCTTTGTGATGTAGCAAGAAATGCTAACGTCGGCTCTCCTCATGCGAAAAGGCAAATATTCCCACAGTTGTCTTCTGCTTTGTGCAGCGAAGCCAACGCCTCTCTGTTCGCATCTGTCGAGCAAACATGGCAATGTAAACCTTAAAAATTGCAGTAAGTAGCACGTGCATGACCACACCCATCCACCCACTGATTTCAAATCGCTTGAGCACTGGTTCACTGTACCACACGCGGCAACAAAACAGCTCCTATGGGCTGCGTCGTGTGGCACGTGGAATAAGTGTTTGGAAGTCCTAGCTACCGTCGTACAACTCTTGGTTAGAGAATGTGCCGTTTTAGTTTCCCTTTTTCTAAACATTCAGTGATGTTGCCTCATCATGTCGCAGTTGTAGTTTTATCCTCATCTTACAGTCCATGAGGTTGTCATCGTTGTTGCGTAGAAATAGACAGCACTACACTAAGTAGGGCACTGAGTAAGGTCGACTATTTGGCTATATTGTTACCGGTTGTCTTTAAAGGAAGGCCCCTTTCAAATATATTAACTTGGAGGTGTTGAAAGAAGTCGCCGATCTAAAAACTCTGGCCGTGAATGCTTTCGGAGACGGAGGACTCGCTGAACACTGTGATGCGTTTATACAATATCTGTTCGAATGCGAAAAAATATTGTCAGGATAAATTTCCATAATCCATAAAGCACCTTAAACACAGCGAACTATTAAGACTAAGCGCGCTTATGTGAACGTTACTTTACCCAAGGGGACAAACAAGCTGAAACCCTTTCTGGTGAGTGCATATAAAAGCGCCATTTTTCAGTTCACCATAGCTGTGCAAAATTGAGTGGCTACATCGAATTTTTCACAAATGAGTATTGCGGCATTATGAAGAAAAAAAACACGAATGCAGAAAGGCTCACAATGATTTGGAACGCGTTTATCACTGGCACAAAAAAGTCGTGGAGGTGCTGGGCATCGATCCCAGTACCTCTCGCATGCTAAGCGAGCGCTCTACCATCTGAGCTACACCCCCGACAAAAATGCTCGGTATCCGAGGTGCTACCGTATTGTCCGCATTGCGTGAAACTAGGTCGAAGGAAAGCGAACGAGGGAGGTGAGGGCGGGGCGACGACCGGTTGCCGCAAAAATATCGCTTCGCATAATAAAGAGATGGTCGGTAGCTCGGAAGCTGTCTTTTGGATTGCGGTGGGAATCAGAACATCGTCTGTCACACTGACGTAAACGGGCACGCTTGTATTCCATAAACAAGGAATTGTATTTTAACTTGATAGGCGTTCAATGACGCAGAAAAGCCGTCGTTGGTGTCGGCGTAGGCGCCGGCATCGTTGGCGGAAACAATCATGCCGAACCAGATCATTCCAAACCACCGCGATCTGCCAGGCCGTTCATATGGCGCAAGTCGTTAGTGAACAAAAATTTCATTTCTCAAAGCAAGATCTTGTCAGAAAAATCGCAAAGTACGACTTAGCCACAACCTACAGACGTTATATCGTCGTATGTACGAGAATTCTCTTGAATGTACGAGAAAGATATATGATAAGCAGCCAGGGATCTGTGATTCCTATAGCATTCTACTCTAAATGCGAACCTTAAACGTCTACCAAATATTTAACTTTGCTATGAAAGTGGTGCAAAAATCACAAGTGGCGGCCCTTGACGATGAAACAGTGTCCATGAATCGGTGTACTTTCACGTAACCAAACACCAGCGCAGGAGGAGTTCTTTTGCTTGGTTATAATAACTTATAGCCTAAAATTGTATTTTCAGTGCTTCTGCTAAGTTTAATGCTGAACCTGAGGACTCTGGTCGAGCTAAGGGGACACATTTCTACGATGCTATTTGCATAATCAGCTAGCACAAGAGAGCAGTAATTGGAGATCTCAGGGAGAGGCCTTCGTCCTGCAGTGGAAAAAAATATACACTGATGATGATGATGATGATGATGATGATGATGATGATGATTTACGTAACATGGCACCCCGTAAGCAAAACTATATGAAGCATATGCTCAACAAAAAAAAATTCAGTTTGTTCGTATTGCAGTCGCACAAACTGAAATTAATCACTGCACTAGAAGGTTCGCAATTCCAATTTAGTACTGCAGTGCATGATTTACATTTAAAGGGGTATATCAAGATAGTCTCCATCGTAGAATCTCGACTATGTGTATTTTTGCTCTGGGGATTACGTCACACTTCTCGGTCTTGTTGATCATTTTCTACAAAGCAAGATTTTTTGCCACGAAGGCTTTAGTACAATACAGGGAAATGCTTTGTTTGCTTACGCTTCATGCCCATTCATGCAAGCCAAGCAACACCACTACTTAGTTGTCCATTAAAGCAGTAAACACCACCTTGCGCCTAACTTCCTCATAAACTAAACAGCCAATGTGAAGATATAAATTTGTTTGAAAACAATTGTGTACAAAGACCAAGGTAACTATCAATGAGCAAACCTAAACGAAGCCAGGAGTACAAACGGCAGTGCCTTTCCCGAGCTTAGTTTTCTTCTTGGTTACTTTACACTCACATCAATCTCTATAGAAACGCCAGTGTGACCATAGTTTAGAAAGACCACACACTTACCACCTTCCAAAGACCAAAGTTTGGCCTAACCAATGGCGCAAATAACTCCACCACGGCCGCCTACAGCAACATACTGTGTCATTCAGCAAAGAGTGCGCCATTCGAAAGATCCTCCATTTTGTCCGAGTACTGGCAGCACTTATCAGGAGCTATTCACAGAACCGACCCTCCCAATTTAATACGACGGCAGATGATGGCGTCGTGCCCATTCAGACGCCATCATCTGCCGTTATTTTGAATTGGGAGTGTCGGTTCCGTGAATAGCTTGATATCCGCTGCGTGCGACCGCGGTTTTCGCCGCCTTGGTCACGCTCATACAGTTGTTTATCTTGGGATGTCGGCGCGTGTTTGAGCGGATCTTCCACTAGAATATAATTGTAGTCGAAGCAAAGGTCCATGGGAAGAATTACAGATAGTTACAGTATACTGATTCCAGATGTAAAAAGCATGAGGGCCTAGAACTGCGGACTTAACTAGAACTGCATGGAAGCCAAACAGGAAAATATATAGCTAGATCGACGCGCCTGATGTGTTTAATTAGTCGCTGTTCCACGAAAGTTAGTAAATCTGGAAAGAAATAAGTAGACCATTCACATGTAAATATCCGATTCACCTAAATCCTTTGTTCGTTACTGATAGAATATAGACTGCCCCGTGTTATCTGGAGCATGCGGGAAACAAGCTTAGGAGTGGAGAAAAGGTTGGTGCAGAAACTCCCCTGAGAGCTGGTTTCAGTGTCTTGTGCGTATAAGCATTTCGAGGTTTGGTTTGGTAAGCATTTCCATGCGGAATGGTTTTAGATGCGAAGCATCTTATGGTCGAGGCTATGTCACACCCTCCCTCCCTCCCTCCGCCGTGCGGCGTCCACACCACTACTGCGCATGCGCATCCTCCTCCCCCTCCTCTCCTCTCCTTGTTTCCTCTCCTCCCTCCTCCCCCTCCTCTCGTCTCCTTGTCTCATGACCTCTCCTCTCGGAATTCCTCCTCTCCTCTCCGACGCTCCTCTCCTCTCCTGATTGCGCAACGAATGGCCACACCTGCGGCTCCGCGCGCGATAATGCGAAGCAGCTTACGTTAGAGGCGCGACGGTAGGCGCCCCAGAGGCACCGGCAACAGTCACCAACGACGCGCGCGTTCGGTGCGGACGCGGGCAAAACGCCGACGGCGTCGACAACAGTTCTGCGCGTTGCTGGTGCTGCTGCAAGTCCAAGTTTATACAACTGATAAAACTACCTTCAGTCGACCTCATGGCTGCTTCGCATACTACTCAGGGTTCCCCTACGGGAAGATGGTGTAATTTTTTTGCATTAGCAGAAGCAAGAACATAACTGTTACTTTCTTGATCGTCAAGATTCCTGAACACATGCTTTATTAGGTTCCTCGTAGACTCTGCATGTCATATAGACTGTGCTCGTGTATCCCCCTTCACTGTGTCCGTGTCGATTGTGCGCACAAAATATTTCCCTATGAATTCTTACCAACTCGCCCAACTATCAGTTTTGCATGCCATATTTACGCTATAACAGAGTGTACATTTTCCTACGCTAAGTTTTATTCATCGTCCAATTTGGTGACATTTAATGCGGCATGTAATTGTCTTGATTGCGGACAGCCATTTCGATCGTGGCTTTTTTCTTTGCTGTCATTGCGAACATCTTTCTACGCATTTGCCTTCTGTGGGTGGTACATACTTTGACATTTCGTTCACGATGTGTTCGATCAAAGAATAGCGCATATTACGATTCCATGAGTCCACAAATAAAGTGCCTATGTTCCTGCAATTATGACTGCGCAAGTTATATATCTTTCGCCTACATTATTCGATTTAAGAATAGTTCCTGCCCCAATAGCAACCGACAACCGGTATTTTCTAGCTCGTACGACGCGTTTCCTTCATTTCACTAACTTTCTCAGAGCCTACGTTGATATTGTGCCCCGTACTCCCTTACGCTTTCTTACGTACTTTTTCTCAACTTTCAATTTCTCGCCCCATGTTCCGACACTTAAGCACGTTGGTCAACTTGCGTCCTCTATTTTTTTGCTACTCGCAAGTGCGCTCGGTACTTACCTGTTAGATGATTCACCGCACAGGTGCCTAATAGCTTACCATCGGCAATAGTCGTTATTTTGTACTCGGGCACTAAAATGTCACGACAGAAAGCTGCCAAATGACGTCTATTAGCAACGTTGTGCAGACCTCTCTTTGCTGCCACTCTGGCACTGAAGTTTTGCAGGCCTTATGGTCTTGGATACTTCAATACCAATTGCGGTATGTTCAGTGTGGTGGCTAAAACTAAACAGTGCGGAAGATTTCCAAAAATAATATAAATTAGATATTTAAACCCAAAGCGGGGTTCATATGGCAGGCTGACAGTACAATAATCTAACCACGCCACGCGTGTCGAGAAGACTACCGGTTGTCAGTGGTACGCCCAGGCGGCCTTGCAGTTCTGTACATATTTAGGGCTCAGTGAAAGGTGAAATGAACCTACCTATTCAAAGACAGTGAAGCCCGTTCAGAAAAATTCATGAAATATGTTCATACAGAGACTTCTATCAAGTATACCCTACAAGGAGTCGTATAGACAGTGTAATATTCCACGTTTGTATAAACTCCCCAAGTTATTATGGAACGCGACGAATGAAAATCATGATGTTTAGCTAGGCTAAACGGTAAGCTGACTGCAACGTCGGTGACAGTGCGTGTTTCTTATTCAGAGAATGTCGTCTGTCCGCTAAACCGGCTCTACATATTTGGTCACAGTTTGAATACACCGTAACCAATGCACTTTTTTTCTCCCATAAATCTGGTTGGAATTTCTTAGCGTCCCGTTAAGTGCCGGCCAACGTTCAAGCCAATCTGCGCTTGGTAAAGATTTCAGCGGCACTGGTGAACCAGTTTCACGCCGAATCTTTCAGTTAACTGGGTCATAGCGCTATCAGGAAGCGCTTGCTTTTTAAGAATCGCTGTTGCCGTCCCGTCGATAGCTCAGTTGGTAGAGCGGTGGACTGTAGAGGCACCTTCAAGACAGACATCCATAGGTAGCTGGTTCGAATCCGGCTCGACGGATATTTCTTTTTTCTTTTCGTCATTCTCTATATGCCAAATCAACGGCGTGTTACATGTTCCTCGTGATGTAGCAAGAAATGCTAACGTCGGCTCTCTGCATAAGCAAAGGGTGATTGTTTTCTCCAAGCCAAACAAAAGAAATAGGAATGATCTGCTTCAAGAACTGGGGGGCAGCACTCATTCTCACTAATTGAGGCAGACTGCTTTTTTGCGATACCATTATTCCCAGTCCGACTCACTACAACTCCTACAAACTTCGCCCCCGTCGAAATGCGGCTGTCACGGTCGGGATTGAACTAGCGACCTCGAGCAAAGCCAAGTCCGTCAAGCTACCGCGGCTGGCCCAGAAGTGTTAATTTGACGTGCGACAGCTTCTGTAGCGTCGGCTAGACACTGCGGTGGTTTAATGTGGCTGTGCGTCTTCACGCCCTGCGTCGATTGTTCGCTTAACAAATTTGCATCGTGTTTATTTCTCAGAAATAGCAGAAGCGTATCGTACGGTGCCCACAAACGCTCATTTATGTATATATATATATATATATATATATATATATATATATATATATATTGAGTTATATATTATTATTTAAGTATTTATTTTATTTATTTATTGTAACCTACCCACAGGCCCCGATGGGGTATTGAGTAAGGGGGCTTAGTAGAAGTTATATTAGCAATAGGGGAAAAATTCCTCAACAACGCAGACAAAAAAAAGTAAACAAGGAAAGCATGCTACAACAGAGCAGTAGGAACTCTATCGATATTACGATGCATGGAGGGGGGGGGGGGGAGGAGGGGGAGCGCTGTATAAATAAGTCAGTAACCTGTAACACAAGAAGGAAATGTCAACAGCATACATATTAAGAAAAAATTGATTTGAAACACCACGTGAACATGTGTAGTTGCGCAGACAACCGAACAACCCCAGAAAACCATTCACTATACATGATGAGTAGGAAGATCAATGGTTAGCTGGTGATATGAGCAATAAGTTACTGCCGAAATTTCACTCGCTTATCTTTTTCGACTATGCTACCGAGAAGACTATTCCATTGCCGTCTGGCACGTGCAAGTGCAGGTGAGTTAAATGCGTCAGTATTGCCGTAAACGCGGGTGAAGCTTAGGCTCTTATATAGTCTATCTGACGTGTGTGGTGACGTATCTAAGCCTAAAATATCTTGGTGAAACTGATACGCGTAGTTATGAAATGAGCACATGAGGGTTATGTCAGGGTGATTACTTAACTGTGGTAGAGAAAGGGTGAGTTTACCTTGCGTTACGCTTCAGTGGTGATTATAATTTTGGCAAATGAAGCGAGCAGCTCTATTTTGAGTTGCTTCTAACATGGTAGTTAGATATTTTTGATAGGGGGACCAGATCGACCAGGACAATTCGAGTTGTTGGCATGCCAACGTTTGGAAAGCAAGCTTACGAATTAGAGACGGCGAGTTACGAAGGTTTCGACATAACTACACTAATGACGTGGCTGTTTTGGCGCATACGTTAGCAATAGGGGGGTCCTAGAGAAGTTTGGAGAGAGGGTGATGCCGAGATACCTAAAGCCTCCTGACCCGTTTATCGGCCGTTCTTGCCGTCTTCCGAAGAGCCACCCTTCAGCTGAACTCCGCCAAGTGCCGTTTCGGGCGGCGCGAGATAACTATGCTCGGTCACCTTGTCAGTGCTGCCGGTGTTCAACCAGACCCCGACAAGGTACGAGCAGTGACAATTTCCCGTGCCGTGTTCAGCCAAAGACGTCCGCAGTTTTGTAGGATTATGTTCCTACTTTCGTCGCTTTGTCCGGAAATTCGCGGACATCGTCCGCGCTCTTACGGAACTCTTGAAGAAAGACGTTCCATTCGTGTGGGGACCCGAACAAGCAGCTTCGTTTTCTGCCCTCGTCCGCCTACTCACTACACCACCAATACTAGCCCATTTCGACCACTCGTCGCCTACGGAACTTCGCACTGATGCCAGTGGTCATGGAATTGGGGCTGTCCTTGGCCAAACACAGCACGGCAAG
Organism: Dermacentor silvarum; assembly: GCF_013339745.2. Taxonomy (NCBI): domain Eukaryota; kingdom Metazoa; phylum Arthropoda; class Arachnida; order Ixodida; family Ixodidae; genus Dermacentor; species Dermacentor silvarum. The sequence goes on from NC_051161.1 coordinate 149,063,872, forward strand.
GAACGTGTCATCGCCTACGCCAGTCGCCTTCTGTCCTCGCCTGAACGAAACTTTTCCATCACTGAACGCGAGTGCCTCGCTTTAGTGTGGGCTGTCACCAAATTCAGACCTTACTTGTTTGGCCGAACTTTTTCTGTAATTACAGACCATCATGCTCTATGCTGGCTTTCGTCGCTGAAGGATCCGTCTGGACATCTCGGCCGCTGGGCATTACGGCTTCAAGAATACTCGTTTGATGTGCACTGCAAATCTGGACGATTGCACCAGGACGCTGATTGCTTGTCCCGTCACCCTGTCGATGCTCCCGACCTTATTGAACCTGACTCCGACGCCTGCGTACTGTCCATCCTTGCTTTGGATGATGTCCCCACCGAACAGCGACGAGACGCGTCCTTACGGCTTATCATCGACCGTTTTACCTCTCCATCACCAGACCATTCTGTTCGCCTGTTTGAGCTACACGACAACGTTCTGTATCGTCGTAATCTGAGCTCAGATGGCCCAGAGCTTCTGCTTGTCCTACCTCGCCATCTTCGCTTCAGTGTTCTTCATCAGCTTCATGACGTACCAACTGCCGATCACCTAGGTGTCTCACGTACTTACGCCCGCATCCGACGCCGGTTTTTCTGGCCTGGCATGTACCGTTCTGTGCTCCGCTACGTCGCTGCTTGTGAACGCTGCCAATGCCACAAGCGCCCTTCAGCGCTGCCTGCAGGCCAGCTAGAACCTATTGATATCCCTGCAGAGCCATTCTTCCGCGTCGGCCTTGACCTTCTAGGCCCTTTCCCTACGTCCATCTCGGGAAACAAATGGGTTGCGGTAGCGCCAGACTACGCCACGCGCTTCTCAATCACCAGCGCTTTACCGACAAGCTGTTCTACAGACGTCGCTGACTTTCTCCTACACGACGTAATTCTACATCATGGCGCCCCTCAGCAGCTCCTCACCGATCGCGGGAGGTACTTCCTATCAAGAGTGGTAGATCACATCCTTCCTGCTTGCTCCACTGAACATAAGCTCACCGCCGCTAATCATCCGCAGACGAATGGATTGACGGAGCGCCTGAACCGAACGCTAACCGAGATGCTGGCCATGTATATTTCACCAGATCACCGTGACTGGGACTGCACGTTACCCTTTGTTACCTTTGCGTACAATTCCTCGCGGCATGACACCGCCGGATATTCACCGTTTTATCTGCTGTTTGGCCGACATCCTGCGTTGCCCTTCGAGACTCTCCTTCCTTCGGCTCCTCACTCGCCTACTGAATACCCCAGTGACGTCGCAGCTAGAGCCCGTGCAGCTCGTCAACTTGCCCACGATCGACTTTCTGCTTCGCAAGCAGCCCAGAAGTCCCGTTACGATAGCCGACACAGAAGCGTGCACTTCACGCCTGGCTCTCTGGTGTTCCTATGGTCGCCATGCCGCCGCATTGGCCTATCAGAGAAGCTCCTCTCACGTTACACCGGGCCCTACAAGGTCCTTCGTCAACTCGGTGACGTAAATTACCAAATTGTACGCCTGGATCCTGATTCTTCGACCTCATCGCTGCCAACTGAAGTTGTTCATGTTTCCCGGTTGAATCTATACGGCTCTTTTAGCTCCTCGCCTTCATAGCAAGCGCCAGGACGGCGCTTCAGCCGCCGGAGAGTGATGTTACGGAGCAATCCATACATGGATCAACGCGATGCTTGGCAGCGCGACAAAGACGACGATGAAGACGCTAGCTCTTGGCCCGGATAGGACGTCCCTTGCCCTAGCCTGCTCTGTATATATTTTGTAAATACATCCTTTGCCTCCATCTCGCTTCCGTCACAATATAAATAGGCATTTGGTGCCGCAGCTAAACGTCGCCTCCCCTCCCTCCCTCCCGTCCGCCCACGGCCTTTCGCGTGACGGAAGAAGTTTCGTTTGCTCTATATATGTGGTGATTGTAATAGAGGAAAGAGACATTTAATTCTTCAGCCCTTCAGGGAGCACGGCACAGAACGCGCGTTTGCTCTCCGCCGTGCGTTCGCTCTCCGTGAAAGCGCGGATCCCTCGCTTCCTTTCACTTGCACATACAGCATACGGCACGCGGCGACTTCATCGCCGTTGACGTCACAAGGAACCTCACGGCGACAGCTACGCCGACGGCAGAAATCTGGCTTGCAGTGTACATATAATTGCTATAGATATAAAACGGTGACAGAAACCTAGTTGGAAACTATCGACCCTAATCACTAACTTCCATCTGTTCTGAAATGATGGAACAAATTATCGCGTCCCATTTATGATCACCTGGGATCTAATAATTTCTTTTTCACTAAGCAGCATGGGACCACAAGAGGTTTGTCATGTGAGACGCAACTACTGGAATTAATGATATATCTACACTTTTACATGGACTCAAACTTACAAACTGACTGCATCTTTCTTGATTTTTCAAAAGCATTTGACCCAATGTGGCTTCTTTATAAAATTATCCGCATTAAAACTGGATTCACTTACTCTATCTTGGCTACGAAATTTTCTTTCGAACAGGTAGCAGCAATTCACTACCGTTAACAATTTCTCTTCGTCCCATTCCAATGTTTCCTCAGGTGTACCACAGGGGGCGTACTTGGTTCCGTACTGTTTCCTATATATATAAACGACCTCCTCAATAACACATCATCATCCCTGTGCATATTTGCTGATGATTGCATTATATATCAACCCATCAACAGAGACCACCAGATTCTTTAAGATGACCGCAACCCAATAAACGATTGGTGTGACAAACGTCTAATGAATTTAAACTCGGCTAAATGTAAAGTAATGTCTTTCAGTAGAAAGCGTTGAAATTCGAACTTTTCATATAGTATAAAAACCAGCAGATTTTCTGAGGTATCTTCATTTAGGTATCTCGGCATCACCGTCTCTCCATACTTCTCCAGGACCCCCCTATTGCTAACGTATGCGCCAAAGCAGCCGCGTCGTTAGTGTAGTTATGTCGAAACCTTCGTAACTCGCCGTCTCTAATTCGTAAGCTTGCTTTCCAAACGTTGGTCCGCCAACAACTCGAATTGGCCTGGTCGATCTGGTTCCTTTATCAAAGCTATTTAACTACCATGTTAGAAGCAACTCAAAATAGAGCTGCTCGCTTCATTTGCCAAAATTATAATCACCACTCAAGCGTAACGCAAGGTAAACTCACCCTTTCTCTACCACAGTTAAGTAATCACCCTGACATAACCCTCATGTGCTCATTTAAGAAATACGCGTATCAGTTTCACCAAGATATTTTAGGCTTAGATACGTCACCACACACGTCACATAGACTATATAATAACCTAAGCTTCACGCGCGTTTACGGCAATAATGACGCATTTAACTCACCTGCACTTGCACGTGCCAGACGGCAATGTCGGCAGTTGGTCTTCTCGGTAGCATAGTCGAAAAAGCTAAGCGAGTGAAATTTCGGCAGTAACTTATTGCTCATATCACCAGCAAACCCTTGATCTTCCTACTGATCATGCGGAGTGAATTGTTTTCTGGGGTTGTTCGGTTGTCTGCGCAACTACACATGTTCACGTGGTGTTTCAAATCAAATTTTTTCTTAATATGTATACTGCTGAAAATTCCTTCTTGTGTTACAGGTTACTGACTTATTTATACAGCGCTCCCCCTCCCCCCCCCCCCCCCTCCATGCATCGTAATATCGACAGAGTTCCTACTGCTCTGTTGTAGCATGCTTTCCTTGTTTACTTTTTCTTGTCTGCGTTGTTGTGGAATTTTCCCCCCTATTGCTTATATAACTTCTACTAAGCCCCCTTACTCAATACCCCATCGGGGCCTGTAAGGTAGGTTACAATAAATAACTAACTAACTAACTAAATAAATAAATAAATAAATAAATAAATAAATAAATAAATAAATAAATAAATATACACATAAATGAGCGTTTGTGGGCACCGTACGATACGCTTCTGCTATTTCTGAGAAATAAACACGATGCAAATTTGTTAAGCGAACAATCGACGCAGGGCGTGCAGACGCACCGCCAGATTAAACCACCGCATTGTCTAGCCGACACTACAGAAGCTGTCGCACGTCAAATCAACACTTCTAGGCCTGCCGCGGTAGCTTGACGGACATGGCTTTGCTCGAGGTCGCTAGTTCAATCCCGACCGTGACAACCGCATTTCGACGGGGGCGAAGTTGGTAGGAGTTGTAGTGAGTCGGACAGGGAATAATGGTATCGCAAAAAAGCAGTCTGCCTCAATTAGTGAGAATGAGTGCTGCCCCCCAGTTCTTGAAGCAGATCATTCCTGTTTCTTTTGTTTGGCTTGGAGAAAACGATCACCCTTTGCTTATGCAGAGAGCCGACGTAGCATTTCTTGCTACATCACGAGGAACATGTAACACGCCGTTGATTTGGCCCATAGAGAATGACGAAAAGAAAAAAGTAATATCCGTCGAGCCGGATTCGAACCAGCGACCTATGGATGCCTGCCTTGAAGGTGCCTCTACAGTCCACCGCTCTACCAACTGAGCTATCGACGGAACGGCAACAGCGCTTCTTAAAAAGCAGGCGCTTCCTGATAGCGCTATGACCCAGTTAACTGAAAGATTCGGCGTGAAACTGGTTCACCAGTGCCGCTGAAATTTTTACCAAGCGCAGATTGGCTTGAACATCGGCCGAAACATAACGGGACGCTAAGAAATTCCCACCAGATTTATGGGGGAAAACAAAAGCGCATTAGTTGCGCTGTATTCAAACTGTGACCAAATATGTAGAGCCGGTTTAGCGGACAGACGACATTCTCTGAATCAGAAACACGCAATGTCACCGACGTTGCAGTCGGCTTACCGTTTAGCCTAGCTAAACTTCGTGATTTTCGTTCGTCGCGTTCCATAATCACTTGGGGAGTTTATACAAACGTGGAATATTACACTGTATATACGACTCCTTGTAGGGTATACTTTATAGAAGTCTATGTAACCGCATGTGTTTATACTGCGAGTGCTTTCTTCCCTCTCTCTCCTTTCTTTTCATCCCTTTAAACCCCTTCCCCCGTGTAGGGTAGCAAACCGGACGTGCTTCTGGTTAACCTCCCTGCCTTTCCTTCTTTTTTTTCTTCCTTCCTGTATGAACATATTTCATGAATTTTTCTGAACGGGCTTCACTGTCTTTGGATAGGTGGGTTCATTTCACCTTTCACCGAGCCCTAAATATGTACAGAACTGCAAGGCCGCCTGGGAGTACCACTGACAACCGGTAGTCTTCTCGACACGCGTGGCGTGGTTAGATTTTGTACTGTCAGCCTGCCATATGAACCCCGCTTTGGGTTTAAATATCTAATATAATTTATATTTGGAAATCTTCCGCACCGTTTGGTTTTAGCCACCGCACTGAACATACCCGAATTGGTAGTGAAGAATCCAAAACCATGAGGACTGCAAAACTTGAGTGCCAGAGTGGCAGCAAAGAGAGGTCTGCACAACCTTGCTAATAGACGTCATTTGGCAGCTTTCTGTCGTGACATTTTAGTGCCCGAGTACAAATAACGACTATTGCCGATGGTAAGCTATTAGGCACCTGTGCGGTGAATCATCTAACAGGTAAGTGCCGAGCGCACGTGCGAGTGGAAAAAAAATAGAGGACGCAAGTTGACCAACGTGCTTAAGTGTCGGAACATGGGGCGAGAAATTGAAAGTTGAGAAAAAGTACGTAAGAAAGCGTAAGGGAGTACGGGGCACAATATCAACGTAGGCTCTGAGAAAGTTAGTGAAATGAAGGAAACGCGTCGTACGAGCTAGAAAATACCGGTTGTCGGTTGCTATTGGGGCAGGAACTAGTCTTAAATCCAATAATGTAGGCGAAAGATATATAACTTGCGCAGTCATAATTGCAGGAACATAGGCACTTTATTTGTGGACTCATGGAATCGTAATATGCGCTATTCTTTGATCGAACACATCGTGAACGAAATGTCAAAGTATGTACCACCCACAGAAGGCAAATGCGTAGAAAGATGTTCGCAATGACAGCAAAGAAAAAAGCCACGATCGAAATGGCTGTCCGCAATCAAGACAATTACATGCCGCATTAAATGTCACCAAATTGGACGATGAATAAAACTTAGCGTAGGCAAAATGTACACTCTGTTATAGCGTAAATATGGCATGCAAAACTGATAGTTGGGCGAGTTGGTAAGAATTCATAGGGAAATATTTTGTGCGCACAATCGACACGGACACAGTGAAGGGGGACACACGAGCACAGTCTATATGACATGCAGAGTCTACGAGGAACCTAATAAAGCATGTGTTCAGGAATCTTGACGATCAAGAAAGTAACAGTTATGTTCTTGCTTCTGCTAATGCAAAAAAATTACACCATCTTCCCGTATAGGGGAACCCTGAGTAGTATGCGAAGCAGCCATGAGGTCGACTGAAGGTAGTTTTATCAGTTGTATAAACTTGGACTTGCAGCAGCACCAGCAACGCGCAGAACTGTTGTCGACGCCGTCGGTGTTTTGCCCGCTTTCGCACCGAACGCGCGCGGCGTTGGTGACTGTTGCCAGTGCCTCTGGGGCGCCTACCGTCGCGCCTCTAACGTAAGCTGCTTCGCATTATCGCGCGCGGAGCCGCAGGTGTGGCCATTCGTTGCGCAATCAGGAGAGGAGAGGAGCGTCGGAGAGGAGAGGAGGAATGCCGAGAGGAGAGGAGATGAGTCAAGGAGAGGAGAAGAGGGAGAGGAGGATGCGCATGCGCAGTAGGGGTAAGGACGCCGCACGGCGGAGGGAGGGAGAGAGGGTGTGACATAGCCTCGACCATAAGATGCTTCGCATCTAAAACCATTCCGCATGGAAATGCTTACCAAACCAAACCTGGAAATGCTTATACGCTCAAGACACTGAAACCAGCTCTCAGGGGAGTTTCTGCACTAACCTTTTCTCCACTCCTAAGCTTATTTCACGCATGCTCCAGATAACACGGCGCAGTCTATGTTCTATCCGTAACGAACAAAGGATTTAGGTTAATCGGATATTTACATGTGAAAGGTCCAATTATTTATTTCCAGATTTACTAACTTTCGTGGAGCAGCGAATAATTAAACATATCAGGCGCGTCCATCTAGCTATATATTTTCCGGTTTGGCTTCCATGCTGTTCTAGTTGAGTCCGCAGTTCTAGGACGTCAGGCTTTTTACATCTGGAATCAGTACTCTAACTATCTGTAATTCTTCCCATGGACCTTTGCTTCGACTACAATTATATTCTAGTGGAAGATCCGCTCAAACACGCGCCAACATCCCAAGATATACACCTGTATGAGCGTGACTAAGGCGGCGAAACCGCGGTCGCACGCAGCGGATATCGAGCTATTCACGGAACTAGAGCACTGTACGGGCTCGGGCTTACCCGAAAGCCCGGGCCCGGCCGGGCCCGTGGGCCGGGCCGGGCCGGGTAAAGCAGTTTTTTCACGGGCTCGGGCCGGGCTCGGGCACGGCGTGTGCTTTTTGACCCGGGCCCGGGCCCGGCTCGGGTTTTTTGACGCCGGCCCGGGCTGGGCTCGGGCTTTCTGCGAGTTATTCTCGGGCTTCTCAACTCTGAAAAACATGTATTTTTCGGTCTCGGGCCGAGTTCGGGCCGGTTTCGAGCCGGGCTCGGGCCGGGCTCGGGCTTAAGGTAAAGGGGTGGCGGGCCGGGCCGGGCGGGTAACGTAGATTATTTCCGGGCCCGGGCCGCGCCCGGGTCTCGCCATAGAAGTTTTGATCGGGCTCGGGCGGGCCGCCCATTGTAAAAACGGGCCCGCGCCGGGCTGGGGCCGCAAAAATCGGCCCATGCAGTGCTCTACACGGAACCAACACTCCCAATTCAAAATGACGGCAGATCATGGCGTCTGAATGGGCACGACGCCATCATCTGCCGTCGTATTAAATTGGGAGGGTCGGTTCTGTGAATAGCTACTGATAACTGCTGCTAGTACTCGGACAAAATGGAGGCTCTTTCGAATGGCGCACTCGTTTGCTGAATGACACAGTATGTTACTGCAGGCGGCCGCGGTGGAGTTATTTGCGCCATTGGTTAGGCCAAACTTTGGTCTTTGGAAGGTGGTAAGTGTGTGGTCTTTCTAAACTATGGTCACACTAGCGTTTCTATAGAGATTGATGTGAGTGTAAAGTAACCAAGAAAAAAACAATGCTCGGGTTAGGCACTGCCGTTTGTACTCCTGGCTTCGTATAGGTTTGCTCATTGATAGTTACCTTGGTCTTTGTACACAATTGTTTTCAAACAAATTTATATCTTCACATTGGCTGTTTAGTTTATGAGGAAGTTAGGCGCAAGGTGGTGTTTACTGCTTTAATGGACAACTAAGTAGTGGTGTTGCTTGGCTTGCATGAATGGGCATGAAGCGTAAGCAAACAAAGCATTTCCCTGTATTGTACTAAAGTCTTCGTCGCAAAAAATCTTGCTTTGTAGAAAATGATCAACAAGACCGAGAAGTGTGACGTACTCCCCAGAGCAAAAATACACATAGTCGAGATTCTGCGATAGAGACTATCTTGATATACCCCTTTGAATGTAAATCATGCACTGCAGTACTAAATTGGTATTGCGAACCTTCTAGTGCAGTGATTAATTTCAGTTTGTGCGACTGCATTACGAACAAACTGAAATTTTTTTGTTGAGCGTATGCTTCATATAGTTTTGCTTACGGGGTGCCATGTTATGTAAATCATCATCATCATCACCATCATCATCATCATCAGTGTATATTTTTTTCCACTGCAGGACGAAGGCCTCTCCCTGAGATCTCCAATTACTGCTCTCTTGTGCTAGCTGATTATGCAAATAGCATCGTAGAAATGTGTCCTCTTAGCTCGACCAGAGTCCTCAGGTTCAGCATTAAACTTAGCAGAAGCACTGAAAATACAATTTTAGGCTATAAGTTATTATAACCAAACAATTAAACTCCTCCTGCGCTGGTGTTTGGTTACGTGAAAGTACACCGATTCGTGGACACTGTTTCATCGTCAAGGGCCGCCACTTGTGATTTTTGCACCACTTTCATAGCAAAGTTAAATATTTGGTAGACGTTTAATCTTTGCATTTAGAGTAGAATGCAATAGGAATCACAGATCCCTGGCTGCTTATCATATATCTTTCTCGTACATTCAGGAGAATTCTCGTACATACGACGCTATAACGTCTGTAGGTTGTGGCTAAGTCGTACTTTTCGATTTTTCTGACAGATCTTGCTTTGAGAAATGAAATTTTTGTTCAGTAACGACTTGCGCCACGCGAACGGCCTGGCAGATCGCGGTGGTTTGGAATGATGTGGTTCGGCATGATTGTTTCCGCCAACGATGCCGGCGCCTGCGCCGACACCAACGACGGCTTTTCTGCGTCACTGAACGCCTATCAAGTTAAAATACAACTCCTTGTTTATGGAATACAAGCGTGCCCGTTAACGTCATTGTGACAGACGATGTTCTGATTCCCACCGCAATCCAAAAGACAGCTTCCGAGCTATAGACCATCTCTTTATTATGCGAAGCGAGATTCTTGCGGCAACCGGTCGTCGCCCCGCCCTCACCTCCCTCGTTCGCTTTCCTTCGACTTAGTTTCACGCAAAGAGGACAATACGGTAGCACCTCGGATACCGAGCATTTTTGTCGGGGGTGTAGCTCAGATGGTAGAGCGCTCGCTTAGCCTGCGAGAGGTACTGGGATCGATACCCAGCACCTCCACGACTTTTTTGTGCCAGTGATAAACGCGTTACAAATCATTGTGAGCCTTTCTGCATTCGTGTTTTTTTTTTCTTCACAATGCCGCCATACTCATTTGTGAAAAATTCGATGCAGCCACTCAGTTTTGCACAGCTATGGTGAACTGCAAAATGGCGCTTTTATATGCACTCACCAGAAAGGTTTTCCGCTTGTTTGTCCCCTTGGGTAAAGTAACGTTCACATAAGCGCGCTTAGTCTTAATAGTTCGCTGTGTTTAAGGTGCTTTATGGATTATGAAAATTTATCCTGACAATATTTTTTCGCATTCGAACAGATATTGTATAAACGCATCACAGTGTTCAGCGAGTCCTCCGTCTGCGAAAGCATTCACGGCCAGAGTTTTTAGATCGGCGACTTCTTTGAACACCTCCAAGTTAATATATTTGAAAGGGGCCTTCCTTTAAAGACAACCGATAAGAATATAGACGAATAGTCGACCTTCCTCAGTGCCCTACTTAGTGTAGTGCAGTCTATTTCTACGCAACAACAACGACAACCTCATGGACTGTAAGATGAGGATAAAACTACAACTGCGACATGACGAGGCAACATCACTGAATGTTTAGAAAAAGGGAAACTAAAACGGCACATTCTCTAACCAAGAGTTGTACGACGGTAGCTAGGACTTCCAAACACTTATTCCACGTGCCACACGACGCAGCCCATAGGAGCTGTTTTGTTGCCGCGTGTGGTACAGTGAACCAGTGCTCAAGCGATTTGAAATCAGTGGGTGGATGGGTGTGGTGATGCACGTGCTACTTACTGCAATTTTTAAGGTTTACATTACCATGCTTGCTCGACAGATGCGAACAGAGAGGCGTTAGCTTCGCTTCACAAAGCAGAAGACAACTGTGGGAATATTTGCCTTTTCGCATGAGGAGAGCCGACGTTAGCATTTCTTGCTACATCACAAGGCACAAGTAAGACTCAGTTGATTTGCATCGCAAAGAAAAAAAATAATATCCGTCGAGCCGGATTTGAACCAGCGACCTATGGATGCCTGTCTTGGAGGTGCCTCTACAGTCCACCGCTCTACCAACTGAGCTATCGACGGAGCGGAAGCAGGGTCTCTTAAAGAGCAGGCACAGACTTCGGACGGTATGACCCAGTTAACTGAAGGAAGGCGTGGCTGAGGATCGGCGCGAAACTGGTTCACCGGTGTCGCCGAATCTTTAGCGGAGCGCAGACTGGCTTGAACGTCGGCTGGCGCTTAACCGTACGCTAAGACATTCTAATCACTCTTAAGGCCACAGGGTAAGCCCTATGCTTTCCATGTATTTTGACCATGTTGAGGAACCGTTTTCTCAGCAGCTAAAAGAGGTATCCCATAATGCATATATCATATTCTTCTAAATTTCCTGCTCTTTCAAATGTAGTAGACTTATTAAAATCAGACTACAATGGCTATTTTGGTGAAATTGTTCACACTAATACCTAAATTCTGGCTTTATTTGCATATTTCAAAATTTGTAACACAAAAACCGTTAGGTGCACATTTTCAATTCTAGCACAGTAGTTACCTACTCTCATACAGATGACAGGGAAATAAAATCAACTGGTTATCCAGGAAGAAACAGGAAATAATGGTACCTATGTAATAAAAACAAACGTGGTTTTGAGATAATTGAGTTTAAAGTAAGAAAACGATGAAAAACACACATTTTTTGCCACCGACACCGTTAAAGTCATATCTATAGAAGCCACCAGTTTGGTAATCATTGTCGAAGTCATTTTTTCGCTTTTCAGCCGGTCGTCTTGCTTGCCTTGCCTCTTTTGTGAGCTGTGGTGTAGCTCTCTCCGCATTGTATTGTCGATTGTGGTCAACTTCGTTTAGCCATTTTAGTGTCCTGCTGCCAGACTTCAGCGCCCCAATGACGTCAAAATGTTGGAAAACGCGATACTACCATGATTGAACGAAAGAACCGCATCCAATGTTGCAAGGAACGCAGTTAGGGACGAAATGCGTTCGAAAAGACGCACTTCGAAGCACAAACGCGGAAAAAAAAACGCGCACTGCGTCTTTGGATTGCCTTGACTGAAAAATCAGCAGTGCAACAGCTGCGAGACAATTTCTCAAATATTACTGATTCCAGACAAGCGTTTTAGTTTTCGTGCCGGAAATTTTTTGTTAGAAAAATGAGCAGTAAGCTTTGGAGCGCATTCGTAAAGTGTCTATTAACCCAAGTCTACTCACCCACTACTTGATTTGGGAAAACAGTTTTTTTTTCAGCCAGAAATAAGAATTTCTAAGATAAGTGCGAATATTTAAAATGTGCGTTAAGAGATATACACTTCCCAAATTGCAATGGAAAAAAAGTCATGTTTTTAAATTTTGCCTTAACCTGCGCCCTTAACCTGTGCCCTTTTTGTTCAAAAAGGAAAAGCACAATAGTTAAGCTACATTCATACTGTCGCCAAATATGCAGCGCTGCTTTAGCGGAGCGCCGACATTTCCTAAATAAGGGAATGTCGGACGTTTCAGTGGTCTTACCATCAATCGGTAGCTTAGCTCTACTCGTGATTTTCTTGATGCGTGTTCGATAATCATTCGGGAAGTTTCTAAAATCGTGTAGTGCTGTCTACACGACTCCTTGTTGGCAGGACCTGATAGAATATTTTGTAGGAAGAGGCTTCAATAATTTTTCTGCACAGGTTTTTCCTCTCTTTGCGTACGCCGGTTCAGTGCAGCTTTCACCGAACCCCAAGAATGTGCAGAACTACAAACAAGGGTGCGCGAACAAACCACTTACACCCGGTAGCATGTGCTAGTTATTTTGGACACGCGTGGCGTGGTTAGAATATTGTACGGTCAGCCTGCCATCTATGATCCCGGTGCTGGGTTTATATATCAAATAAAATTTATGCGGGGAAGCCTTCAGCACCGTTTGGAGTTTGCCACCGCGTTGAACATACCCCAATTTGTTGTGATGAACCCAAAGCCATGAAGCCTACAAAACTTCATCGCCAGCGTTGCAGCAAACAGAGCTAGTCAGCACAAAGTTACCAATAGACGTCCTTTGGCATGTTTCTGGCGCGACATTTTGATGCAACTAACGAATAAAGCCTATCGTAAACTTTTGGGCACCTGAGCGATGACTCAGCTAACAGGTAATTGACGAGCGCACTAGCGAGCAGCGAAAAAAGCGTTTGAGGACGCAAGTTGGCAGACGTGCTTAAATGTGGTTACATGAGGAAAGAAATTGAACGTTGAAAAAAAAAAAGGAAGGAAGACAGCGTAAGCGAATGTGGGACACAATGGTGATGTTGGCTCTGAGAAAGTTATTGAAATGAAGAAATCGCGTCGCACGATAGCTAATAAATACCGATTGTCGGCTGTCATTGGGTAAGATACTCTACTTAAATCCAATAAAGTGGGGCAAGAGATATGTGACGATAATCCTGTGTAATCAAAATGCAGTAACCACGGCGACTTATTTGTGAACTCATCGAATCGTAATGTGGCGTATTCTTCGATAAAGCGCATCGCGAACGAAGTGCCAGAGTAAGCACCGCGCCCAGGAGGAAATGCGCGGAAGGATGTTGGTAGAAACACCAAAGGAAAAGGCCACGGTCTAAATGGTTGTCCGCAATGAAGACAAATAAATGCCGCTTCCATAACACCACACTGGAAGATTAATAAAACTTACTATGTGCTAAATGTAGACCCTCTGGTAGTGTAAATATGACATGTAGAGTCAACCCCAACAAAGCTCGTGTTCAGGGATCTTGATGATCAAGAAAGTTTTAATTATTATGTTGTTTCCGTTAATACAAAACGATTCCGCATTTCACAATGCGCACTATGATTTAGAGACCATAGTGTCAACTAAGCACGGTTGTATTGGTGAGAGACATAAACTGCGGACGCTTTTTCGAAGTTTTGGCGAATATGTAATTCTACAGTCACTTTACATCAGGCCCCGGAAACTCTCGAGTTGACCAAATGGCCACAGAGGGCGAAAAATCAACCACGGCGCGTTCCAGCATTAGCGCGCAAGTGGAGCTACTGTAATATGGTCGCATACTTTAGTTTGTATTTTTTCTGCTAGGGGCGCTCAACGGGGCTCAGTATTTGATCTATTAATGTACATATAATAAGCGACAAACACAGTCACGATGTCATTTCTTTACAAAATAAGTAGTCTATTGTTTTTATTTGACTTCTGTTATTAAAGTCTGTGCTTTGTTACTTGAATAAAGGCTCTGAGGCCTCACTCATGTGTGATCACAGCAGCCCACTGGTATCGATTGCAATCCGTGCCGTTTATCGATTCAAATTGTACAGCGGGGTGGTCGTTTCCTTTGAGCAGCATCACGCAGGTTCGTTTTAATTAGATATCAATAATATCTCAGCCAGTTTATGCGTCCAACATTCGATAGCTGCCACCAAGCGAACTTGTTTAAAGACGGTAAACTTTATCAGCTGCGGCGTTTCACTAGCATAACGGCTGCATGCACGGCTTCCGCAGTTTGTGATCTGCCGCGTCTGGCCGCGTAATGACGTGTTTCTCGAAATAAAAAAGTGCTGGCCAGCACGAAAATTCATCGCTGGAACCGAGCACAGTCTGCTTGAAGACTACCCACGAAAGCGGATTAACCTTGTAGCCCCTGGGCTTGTGCGCCGGTGAATAAAAAAGCAGTGCTTCGCATTTTCAACTTTGAATTTCTTTGCGTGCGGGGCGGATAAAGCAGATTCCTGTCGTCATTTCTTAAAAGTAGAAAATAGTAATATATAAAAAATTATTGCCCTTCCAAAGCAATTCAAACGAGGCTCTTGCTATTTTGCCAAGTTGCTAAAATTGCTAACATGAGTACAGCATAGATAATAAAGTTTTGGCTGTTTCTGCATAAATGATACACCGCGATGAACTCACTGCACATTAGTAACAAGTGTACTTCCGGTGATACAGTTAGATTAACTGCATTTGAGACATAATAAAATGACTGTGTTTATTACTATTATCTGGCAGAAACAATTGTCATCTAATCGAGGCTTGACTAAGCACAGCCCACACAAGGACACCATTGAAAGAAATGCACGCTCAAAACAGTGTTGGTGTGTGCTAGTGTGTGTGTGTGTGTGTGTGTGTGTGCGTTTTTCTGTCATCGAGCATTTCGTGCATTGTTCTCTGTCATACATGAATCACACACTCAGGCACACTTCCACCATAGTAATTGAGGCTCTTTTTTCTTTCAACTCCAGCCTCCAAGACGCTGCTCATATTTGGACTCATCCCTTTGGACTCTATTAATAGTCTCTGGACGTACAAGTCAACCGTGAATGTGTCACCACTGGAAGTAACATCAAGGGCCAGAATTATCACAGGGTATGTTTCTGAACACTTCAACTAGAACCGTGATTTATTCATTTATGGGACTAACTTTTGTTTCACCATTTTTTGCTTGCATGTGTGTCATGGCTTTGTCATTTCTCTTTTCAGGAAGACGGACACAAGAGAGATTATTGGTCTGCAAGCTGCCCACGCTAAGCCACAAGATTCTCAACTGTCACCATAATGACAACAGGTCCTCTTGAACTACGTGCCTCACTATGAAATGTTTGGAAGTTTACCAGATAGAGCGGTGTGAGCCCTATTAGGAAAGCAGCAGTCTACAGTTCTGTATCGTACCGAGCGGGAATGAGAAATTTGACATACAAGCTTAGTTGCTTTTAAGGGCGCTTTATGACAATCGGAGAAGTAACATGTTGAGTCCCAACTTGTTTCTTTTCCAGTCATTATAGCCGTGACGACCAGAACAGAAACAATGTAGCAAGCTCCTACTTGCTAATGCACAAACTCTGTCATCTGCTCTTTGCAAATCAATTTGACGGGCATTAGTACCACGAAGTATCACATGCTCCCTCACAACGATACTTTGTTACATGAAAATGCAAATAATTTTAAAATGATCAAAAGCGCTTAATGCAGTTTTAAGGAAATGACACTTCATGTTGACTGAAACTCTGGCAGTCACTCTTCATTTTATTTTTTGTTTAAAGTACCCTCAGGGCCACCTGGCATTAAAGAGGGGAGTGGTTACAAAGTAGTAGAGTAAAACAAACAAGTGCAGTGAGTTCTTGTAGCATAATGATTCTCCTGATTATACAATGTTAGCTAATGTTTTGCAAAACGTTTGTTATCTGTGATGGCTACTATACTTGGTGGTTCCATTTCTGAGATGTACGGGGCATGAAAGAAAGACTTCGTGTTACATGAATCAATTCCTACCTTACTGCGATGATCGACGCAATTTGAAATGCACTGAGGCCGCAGTATGAAGTCGTCATGAAGTGTGGTGTGATAGAAAATTTTATGAAATAGCTAAAGATGGCCGACTTTGCGACGATTAGCTAGTGGAATAAGTGCTAGGCTAGTTTACATTGAAGTTATACTTGCGGTATGGTTATAATTAGAAATAATGAAACGAGTAGAGTTACTGTGTACTAGTTCAAGTGAAGTAATAAGATCAACGCGACTGGCATCCCGTACTGCAGATGCATATTCAAGTTTCGAACGAATTAGTCTTGTAAAGCTGTACTTCTAAAGTAGACGGTGCTTTGGAAAAGTTGCGCCATAAGTACCCGAGCATGTGATTAGCATTGCTAATGATGTACTCTATATTAATGGTCCAATTTAAGTTATTTGTAATGTTTACACCGAGATATTTGTATGACATGACAAATTTTAAGGGAACATTAACGTGGCAAGTGCTAGGATTGGAATTATATCTGGAAATAAGCATTATTTTACATTTGTTTGCTACAAGACGCTCATATACAGTTTGCATGAAATCAATAACTAGGCTAATAACCATAATAGGCAATAACCATAAGAGATATCTAGAAAAGGCAAGCTCACACAACCGGCAAGCCTATTTCACACTTCACAAACTTGAGAAATCACTAAAAACAAATATTCTTTCTCTTCAAACAGCAGATGACAAACCTAAGCGCAGTGTGCTCCCAAAAAGATTTTGAAATGTACTCGCAGATTAAGTTCAGCTTAACATTCAGCTAATCAACAGTGTACGAGCACGAGAAACCTCAGCGTGGGAACTTGTCTAAGTCTCGGCCCTCACAAATATGTTTGCTTGGTGAAACGCTGGCTCCAAGCTGAGGCTTCCCTTGCTCACCTGTTACTCAACTGAAGTGTTCATCTCCTTGCAACCTCTTTGCCCTGCTTGAATACATATACCGAGATGCTTTTTCAACATTAAACCACAAATTCCATTTTCCAAGGATCTGTGAGCATTAACTGGGCTTGCTTATATGTTGAGTTAGTGTCCTTGTTTATTCACACAATATTTCCAGAAGTCCTAAGCACTGCTGTGTCCATAACGTTCCTTGGTTTCCCTACGAGTACTCCACTTGTGTCAAAGCCTTTACTGCCGCACCTGAGCACTAAATGTGCAGCAGAAGAATATCCAGAGCAGAAAATATGTGATGTAAAATTTAGCATAACGCCCCCTCCCCCCCCCCCCTCCTCCTATACTTCGTGCTACGAGAGCAATGGGACATTGCAACTCGAGCTTATCTTGCTTACAGTACATTTTTGCCGAGCATTTTTTTGTTCCTTTCTTTAATCTAGCTGAAATCGTCGAATGCAGAGAATGTGAAACGTCAAGCAGCACTGTACGCAATACAAGTACGAGGGCAGCTCAGCATACATATCACTGTCTGAACCTTCGTTCGCCCTGCTCTACGGCACGCCGAACACGATGAGAAAACTTCTGTCGATTTCAGCTTTGCGTTCCATTAAATAGATGGTTATCTGTGTTTCTGTATGTTGCAAACTCAGTGACGGACAACATTAAGTCCACCTGAGCTGTACGAAAATTGTGAGCATGTACTGCCTCATTCACCATTGACAATAAACAATGCAAGCTTACTTGTTTGAAGTGTTTTATTGTCAGTTGAGGCCTCTCGGTCACCTGGCGACATATACAAATATCTGTAGTCATGTTAGAGTACAGTACACACGAATACCGCCCCGAAAGCGGTAACAAAACGCCCCTAACCAGCGAGCAAGCAGTGCGACCAGCCCTACGAACCGCTACCGTAGCGGGCATATTGCTCACTACGTAATGATGATGATATTAGTTTCGATTCTGCCAGCGCCATCTCTCGGTCCCATACTTTAGTTCACAACGCCACCGCTACGCTTATTTCCGTTGCACTGTGGAAGGTACAGTTTCTCTTCTCTAAGTTTGTATGGGTGTTCTGTGTTTACATTGCCTGCATTTTAGACTTATACGGTCCGGTAAATTATTCTGCAGCGCTTATGACAGTCAACCATCTTTCCGCTATGAATAGGCAATGTTATTCCTGAGAGCAGCAAACTATACTTGGAAACTTGGAATGTGGCTGGGTTTAAGCTGGGGCATTGGCGGGCGGAGGGAATGATAGATGCGCAGTCAGGTACTGAGATATCCAGCACAAATGCAGAGATATTTGATAACTAAATCCTTTATGTACGCAACTTACGCAAAAGTATGCTGTATTGTGTTGTTTTATGTCTTAAACCTACTATTTTAATATTGCAGAGGGCGTACGGGGTAACGAAGGGTAATTCTGCCACCTAGAAGTTTTAGTGTAAAGAGGAAGCTCGGTGCACCTCTGCGTTCCTGATGCGCCTGAATGGTGTCGCCGCATCTAGGAATTTAACCCGCGTCTTTAGGCTCAGCAGCGGAATGCTATAGCAAGTGAGCAGATGCGGTGGGTGCGTTATAAAGCATGGTTAACATTCGCACCAACCGGCGCCATGCACTTCAGCAGTCACGCATAGACTTCGCAACGGCGACTCTAGATGGCGCCGAGTGTTGTTAGGAAAGCGCGAAAGGCGAGTCCCGCTGCAGTACACGCGTCATGCATAACTCGCTTCGACGGCGGCAATACGTCCTGCGCCGGCGACGTAACGCTAAACCAGGGACAAGAAATAAAGCAAGACAGAAGGAAGGAAGTAGAGAGAGAAAGAGCAGGTGCGGGGAAAGCTGCGCCGGATAACGTGACGCGCTCGACAATTCAGGGTCGTTTGGTGTGTCGCAGCGAGGGAAAGGGAAGGAAAGGGGGTTGGCGCGTGCTCCGCCGGGCTGCGTGTTTCTATTTGCGCCCAAACCCAGTGCCCGAGCGCTGGCTCCGCCATGCGGCGCTCGCGCGTACCATGTTTCTAGGTGGTTTCTTTTGCCGCGGGCGCTCGAACGCACTCATATGGTTCGCGTGAATGCATGTTCTGGAAGCGTATCTGTATGCCCTGCATACTGAAACTAACAGCTTCATATCAGTGTGGGAATAGTTTAAATGGGATATAAAAATCGCTGCAGTTGACAGAACGTGTGTATTACGTCACAAGGAAAGGCAACAAGAGAAACAGTTACGCAGTGAGCTGGAGTATATGTTAGGCGTAGAAAATGAATTGCCTGGAGCGTTTAAGAAAGAAATAAAAGAGGTGAAAGCAAAGCTCGAGTTGAACTATGAAGATAAGTACCGCGGCGCAATGATAAGGGCGCGTACTGAAAGATTGTGACTGGGCGAAACGCATACAAAGCGTGTGCTTAGTGAAGAAAAGAAGCGTGCAGCTAATAAAGCGATAAATGAAATTCGATATCACAACAAAATTACCCAAGAAAGCAAAATTCACTTGCACAGAGCTCCTTGGCCAAAAAATTGAGGACCCCAAGCGCTTCCGAGTTGACTTTCTGTCCCTTATGCCAAGATTTGAAGACTCAGTTAGAGAGTCTCTCGAATCTGAAGTTACCGTGGCAGAAATTGAAGCGGCAATAGATGAATTAAGTAACGGCAAGTCACCCGGGCCGGATGGATTGGGTGCAGCCATGTAGAACATTTTTAAGACAGAAATGGCAATGGCATTACATCGAGTGATCACTAAATGTTATGAAAAAAAAGGCAGCACCCCTCTTGTTTAGGACAGCGCATGTAGTACTGATCCCCAAAACTTATGACCCTGCAAGGTTACTTTCAGTGGAGTCTTACAGTCCCATTAGTTTGACCAATACAGACTACAAAATATACATGAAAGTGTTAGCTAGACGGCTCCAAAGTGTTATTCAGTCCCTTGTTTGCCCGCATCAAACGTGTGATATTAAAGGTAGAACAATATTTACAAACATACACATAGCTAGAAGTATTCTGGAATAATGTGAGGCAATGCATAAGCGCGTAGCCATGATTCAGTTATACTTACATAAAGCATTCGATAAAGTTGTACATGAAGTTTTGTTTTTACTGCTGGAGCATGTAAATGTTGGATCTGTGATTACTGAAGGTGTGAAAATGGTGTGTCATGATTGTACAGCCAAATTAGTGATCAACAAAGAATTAAGTGATTTAATTCCTGTGCGGTCAAGCGTGAAACAAGGATGTCCTTTGTCTCCTCTTCTTGTTGCGATTTACCTGGAACCCTTTCGTTTAGTTAAGTTTACTTGCAACACCACCTATTCGAGGCTATACATTTTTGAGCAGTTAAATTAGGGTTCTGGCGTATGCGGACGACATAGCTGTGTTTTGTACTGATAATAAAAGCGTGGAAGAAGGTGTCAAAATAGCTATAGCTTTCTGCACAGCAACAGGTAGCGCAATCAGTTTGCCGAAATGCCTTGCATTTTGGCATGGCAACTGCAATATGAATTGGACAGCTTCCCATGAAAGTATCTCGGAGTTCCAATAAATTATTACCGAAATGCGGAAGAATATTGGTCTGAGGAAAACAAACGCGTTAAAAGTACTAGCGATAACTTTTTAGTATTCTTTTAGTATTTGCAAGAGCTTCCGTTTACAATATTTCTTTAATTGCCAAAGTGTTTTACGTGTTGCAGTGTCGACCATGGCCAGAAGTTAGGTTCAAAAAATCCTCCGAGTATTTGCGACTTTTATATATGGATCGCAGTGCGAGCGCACCAGCCGGTGCAAATTGTTTCATAAGGTGAAAAATGGGCGTCTAGGGCTCTCGCATCTGTTCTTCAAGCAGTTGGTAAGCAGATCCTTCTTTGTGCGGGATCAAACTGATGTATTTTTGAGAACTGCGATCCAAGCACGATTACAGCATTATCTATCTGATTTTGTTGTATCATCGTTTTCTTTCAAAGCAGGGCCGCTTAGTTCATATTTACGTGGAGTGGTAATGTCTATACGCTTGCTCAAGGCAAGATTTTCACATGAACACTTGTCTGATGTTACGAAAAAGCGTTTGTGTTGCTATATTCTTGATGTATTCTTACCAACACTTGTCTATCGAGCTGTCTACAAGCTATAGGTACTGTTGAAGCTTGTGTTAAAAAATGCCGATCAGGCCCTCAGTTAAAATATTTGTTTTTCAAATACACAGAGACACTCTCCCTGTCAAGACATGGTTACAAAGTAAAGGTCTTTTTGTGCCTTGATCAGTAAACTGTTTAATCTTCAGGAAACCGGAAACAATAGAACATATTTTTCTAGACTGCCACGATGCCGTATTTCTGTGGGATGTCTTGCAAAGAACTCTTAAAAAAGAATTGCCCTTTTGGAATCCGTTTTCTGCCATGTGCGGATACAGGGGAAATGCCGAGTGATATGCTAATGTTGCTTTGCATACATAGCGTATGGAAGACGAGGATGGATATTAGGCATGCTCGTATACAAACTCACTCAGCAAGACACTATTTTGTTGAGAGTGTGATCTACACCCGTGACTTGTTCAGAGCCCAAGGTGAACCCCCAGAATGGCTACCTCATCATCATCATCAGCCTATATTTAAGTCCACTGCAGGACGAAGGCCTCTCCCTGCGATCTCCAATTACCCCTGTCTTGCGCTAGCGTATTCCAAATTTCGCCTGCAAATTTCCTAACTTCATCATCCCATCTGCTTTTCTGCCGACCTCGACTGCGCTTCCCTTCTCTTGGTATCCATTCTGTAACCCTAATCGTCCACCGGTTATCCATCTGACGCATTACATGGCCTGCCCAACTCCATTTCTTCCGCTTAATGACAACTAGAATATCGGCTATCCCCGTTTGTTCTCTGATCCACACCGCTGTCTTCGTGTCTCTTAACGTTACTCCTAAGATTTTTCGGTCCATCGCTCTTTGTGCGGTCCTCAACTTGTTCTGGAACTTCTTTGTTAACCTCCAAGTTTCTGCCCCATATGTTAGCACTGGTAGAATGCAATGATTGTACACTTTTCTTTTCAATGACAGTGGTAAGCTCCCAGTCAGGATTTGGCAATGCCTGCCGTATGCACTCCAACCCAATTTTATTCTTCCGCAAATTTCTTTCTCATGATCAGGGTCCCCTGTGAGTAATTGACCTAGATAAACGTACTCCTTTACAGACTCTAGAGGCTGACTGGCGATCCTGAATTCTTGTTCCCTTGCCAGGCTATTGAACATTATCATTGTCTTCTGCATATTCATCTCCAACCCAATTCTTACACTTTCTCGATTAAGGTGCTCAATCATTTGTTATAATTCGTCTCCACTGTTGCTGAATAGGACAATGTCATCTGCGAACCGAAGGTTGCTTAGATATTAGACGTTGATCCTCACTCCTAAGCATTCCCAGTCTAAGAGCTTGAATACTTCTTCTAAGCATGCAGTGAATAGTATTGGAGAGATTGTGTCTCCTTGCCTCACCCCTTTCTTCATAGGTATCTGTCTTCTTTTCTTGTGGAGAACCAAGGTAGCGGTGGAATCCTTGTAGATATTTGCTAAGATAGTCACGTATGCCTCCTGTACCCCTAGATTACGCAATGCCTCTATAACTGCTGGTATCTCTACAGAATCAAATGCTTTTCATAATCTATGAAAGCCATATAGAGAGGTTGGTTGTACTCCGCAGATTTCTCGATTACCTGATTGATGACATGGGCATGATCCATTGTAGAATATCCCTTCCTGAAGGCAGCCTGTTCTCTAGGTTGGCTGAAGTCAAGTTTTGCCCTGATTCTATTGGAAGTTATCTTGGTGAATATTTTATATAATACTGAAAGCAAGCTAATGGGTCTGTAATTCTTCTATTCTTTAACGTCTCCCTTCTTATGGATAAGTATAATGTTGGCGTTCTTCCAGCTCTCTGGTACACTTGAAGTTGTGAGGCATTGCGTATAAAGGGCCGCAAGCTTTTCAAGCATATCTAGCATATCAAGCATGCTACCTATATTTTATCAATTCGCTTCCGTGAAGCATTTTTAGGCCACAGACACCGGCCGAGTTGTAGCTGCTGCATTTGGAATATGTACATGTGTATCTGATAATTTTTGTTTGTGTTTGTGAAATGGCAATAAAGAAAAAAAATCTGTATGGCGTAGTGGTTACGACCCTCGCTTTAAGATCGCAGGTCCGCGGGTTCGAATCCCGCTTTGTCTCTAAGATTATTTTTTGGGGGTATCACCATTTTCTTTTCTCCTCTCTCTTTGGCGGTGCGGTCGGTTGTACCACGGTTCTGCGGCGGAAGCCGCAGTGCCGGGCGCCGACGCGAAACGGCAGTCGTTGGGGTGTTGCGGAGCGCAGCGTAGCAACACCCCACATAAAGAAATACTGCTCCAGTCATGTAGACTGCTCCCACCCTGATAGTGAGATTATATTTGGATCATCAAAACAGTGATGCGTTTATTTAGGAATACCAACAATCCCTTAACAACAGCCACAGTTGTGACTTCTCACCACCAGCCCAGCGTGTTCTCCGTTGCAACGTCGGCGGCTAGAAACATGCTACGCGCGAGTGGTGCATGGCGGCGCCAGTGGTCGAGCACTGGGCTTGGGCGCAAATAGAAATGCGCCGCCGGGCTTCTCTCGCTTCAAATCAGTTTCGGCGCCCGGATAGGAAGGTCGCGCGTGGTGTGTTCCGCCGAGGAGCAGGCTGCGTTTGAGCAATGGCGCCGCGAAGTCGCTCGGGAAAGGGCTCGTCGCTGATATGCCGATTCCAGCGTGAGGGTTTCCGAAGCCCAGCAGAAACCCCGAGTTGCGGACCCCGAGTTGCGGGAGCGCGATGTTGAGGCAAAACCCCCATTTCTTCGACAGTGGAAGGGCTCTGATTTTTATTTATTCCGTGCTAGCGCATCACCGTCGGTAGGCATCATGAGACGGGGTCTACCTCAATTTTTGTCATTGTAGAGCTGCACATTTCCAATGGCACATGCATAGTTACCCAAGTTGGCGTCAAGTAAAAGTGGTTCATGGAAGACGAGCACAGACCGAGTGGCACACACCCAATGTTCCAAGTCGGCATCAAAGAGTTTTCTTGAACAGCGGTACCTATACTCAGTCCCGCGTCTTACAGTGGCCCATGTCGGCGTGAAAGCGGTTCTTTGAAGAGCGGCACGTATCCATGCAATACGACATGCTGAGTGACCCAAGTTGGTGCGATGGTTGATTTCGAAGCCTCTTCCGTCATATGCACAGCATCCCGATGCGCTACCCTTTCGACCACCGACTGCCCAGGGATCCAAGTAGTCTGGTATAAAGGGTTAGATACAAATATACAAATACACATTGAGAGCCAGGGAAAAGTGCGTGAAGGACCATATTACTGCTAATGCGCGAGAGAAACAAAAATAACATAGAAAAAGAAAGAATTCGTCGCGCCAAATTCCAACCAACGACCGGTGGATGTTAGTGTTGAGCAAACCTCTACAGTTCACCGTTCCACCAAATGATCTATCGACGGATCGAGCAGTGCACCTCTTCAAAACCATGCAGTGGCCGCGCTTTGTGACGTAGTTAACTCAATCAAGGGCTGGCTATGAGTCGGCGCGAAACTTGTTCAGTGGACATGCGGGATGTCCACCGAAATTTCGGCGACGGTAACATGCTCCGCGGTAAGAAATGAGCTGTTATCAAGGGCACTTGTCCTTGTGCAACCGAGTTGTGAGGCCCGTTCGTCGCCGAAGTATCCTCCTAACCTGCCACAGCTGTCCCCGATTTGTCGTCGGCGCGAAGTCGATCGACGAGGTAGACAAGCTGGTTGGTCGTTCCGTACGCAAGCGAAAACAGTGAAAAGAGTCAGAGTCGGTATTAAAAAAAACTGATATTTATCGACGGATAAATATTCACAATGAAAAAAAATAATAAAAAAGACCTAAGACAGACTAACACACTGAACTTAATATAAAACAATGATGAAGACAAATAACTATGAGCAATTAACAGTAGATATACAAATGAAACAGGGCGCGGATCAAATATACAAGAATACACTTATCAGTAATTGACTAAAGCAAAGTTCAAATGAAAATAAAGTTCAAAAGAAACAAACGATGTCATACGCATGGCCGGGCCGCAGCAGCAAGTCCATAAACCGTGAAGTCGGCGCGCAGAACTTTCCCGAAGAATGCTGGTGGGATGATCCTTCGAGGTGTATGCGATTGCTGGGCTGGGTTTCCCGGGAGTCTAGATTTGACGTCTTCTCTCAAGCAGGTTGAGCTAACTTCAGGCGAACTACCGTGAGCTTCGCTGCAGACGTTGGTATGTCGTCTCGTACGTCAACTAGTTCGTCAGAGTTCCGACGTGGCCAGGCGGCCCAGGCGATACTGGACAGCACTAGCCCCCCGACGGCTTCTCAGCAGCGCATAGGTTCAGCTTCTAGCCTAATTAGTAGGGCCCAAAACCTGCGCTTAAATAGCCTCTGCTTTCCCTAGTTCAGTATGTAGGGAAACTGCCGGTATGCAGAGTTCACCTAATTAATTCATGGCTCCTCCCGAAAGTCATGGCCGCGGCCCTTTCACCATGGACGAAGGACGGTAGATTCCCCTCTCTCCAAGGTCAAGGGCCAAGGTCGAGCCCGGCATTACCACGCGGACGTACACGCACACTTCTGGGTCCGTAATCGGCGTGTCGCGTCTCGAAATTATACGCTGCACAGTGAGGACCCCAAGTTGTTGACGCCCGTAATTCGGCGTGTCGCTAATAAGCGTCAAAACCACTAGAAAACTCTCGCAAATATGCCGCTCCATCACTTAACCATACAAACATACTTTTTTATTATTTTGTCATGGTATCAATTAACAACGTATGAAAGTGTCCTCCGCATCTCTTGTCAACTACGTAGTTTTATCGCAGTTCACCAAAGCGAGCGATCCCCATGATTTTGAACCCAACGTTTCGAGGAATGTCTAGCCTTTGCGAAATAAATGAGCGCGGAAAAAAGCAGAGCCGTTGCCTTCATCGTCGTCACGCTGTCGTGGTTCCGTTGCCATCGGGCCGTCGTGCTCATACTGCCATCGACGTCACGCAGTCATCGTCTTCACAGTCATCATTCCATCGTCGTCACAGCCGCCACTGTCGTCGTCGGCATACTACCATGCCGTCTACCAAAACGCGTCGATCATAACTTGTGTCGTCATCATCGCCTTTATTAGCTTTATAATAAAACACCTTTATCAACTTCAGCAGCGTAATTGCGGATTATTGCTAGTGTATTCATTGGCCAGATTGCTTGGTTTCTTCAACAACGCTTTCCGATGTCCGACCATCCGCTTGCACTTAACGGACCCTAATATCGTTTAAAGGGCCCTGAACCACCATTCGGGCTTGGTGAAATAACTTAGTCGGCGGGTAGCATATGCTGCTGTGAACATCTTACCTGCGTTTCGCTGTCATACGCGGTGCATGGAGCTCGCAAGTAGAGCCCTAAATCACTTTTCTCTAAACGCTTTCTATTCAAGCAGAAGCCTGCTCCTCACTCTCTTCTGGACGCCTTCGCAGTGCAAGGGATTGAAAAAAAGGAATGGCAGCGCAGCGGAGGCCTCGTTTGATTACCAATAACTTCGCGTCTGCCGAACGCATTGAAGTACTTTTTGGGGCAAAGCTATTTCTGAACTGGCCCTTCACTTCACTTATATTTCCTTAGTGCACCCCCGCAGGGGGTATTCATAAGGAGTGGGATTTACAAATCTTGATTGTTCTAATTAGTGACCACATGTGTTCAATGAAGAATGTAAGTATTAAGCTTATCACCGAATGACGATGAGCACGTGATTTCGGCGATCTGACGGGGCGGGCTGTTGCAGTCGGTCGAAGATCGGCAAAAGAAAGATGCAGCAAAGGTTGTTGTAGTATGGCTGCGTGGGCGCGTTACCTGCAACTGGTGCCCTGAACGCAGGGAATGGAAAGGTGGAGGGACCAACACATATGGTGCGTGATGAAGCGAGCTGTAATAAAACTTATGAAAAAAAAGATTAACGAATCAATGCGACGCCGGGATGACAGCGTGTTTAAGGAAGACTGTGCTTTTAGTAGTGATACGCTGGTGTTATAAGAATACAATGAATGAATGAACCTTGCTGCACGATTCTAAATTCTTTCAAGTCCATTGATAAGGTAGGTTTGATGTGGCGACCAGATGGGGGAAGCGTATTCGAGCTTCGGACGTACGAGTGTCTTGAATGCTAGTAATTTAATGTGATGCGTATCATGACGGACAGATGGCGTTTCAGGAACTCTAGTGTTAGGTTAGCGGAAGCAGTAATGCTCGTTACATGAGCCGACCAGTCTAAGGCGTATGAAAGGGTGGCGCCGAGGTATTTAAATGTGTCCACTTTTTCTAAGGTGGTATTAGTAATATTATACGGTAGGTATAAAGGCTGATGCCGGCGAGTTAAACACGTTACTTTACATTTATTGTGGTTATGGGTCATTAACCAGTCGTTGCACCAGTCTTGCACTTTAAGATCATCTTGTAAAACATTGTGGTGAACAAAGTGGCTAGTAATGATACGATAGATAACACAATCATCGGCGAACATACGGATTTGAGAGCAAACGTGGAGGGGAAGGCCGTTAATATAAATAAGAAAATGCAGAGGGCCTAGTACGCTACCTTGTGGGACGCCAGATGTTACCGTGAGGGGTGCGGAAGTGTAATCATTGATATGTACTGACTGTGATCGGTTAGTGAGAAATTCAGTAATGGATTTTAAGATGTCGGGGTGCCGGTTACAAGGATGCCACGTTCAGTGAATTCGATGGGTGACATAACAGATTGCACAGATAATGGTTGTATCGGCAGCGGAGCATCAGGTTAAGTGGTGAATACCAATGAAAACGCAAGGTGAAATGCATCGGCATTCTCGTGTTCGGGTATCACTCTATGGTTATGGTATGCGATAATGATAGCGTCCGGTGGCTTGGGGTTTAGAAATTGCCATAATTGCTGTTGGTTACTGCTTAGTACACAAGGCAAGGTTTCATGGAAAAGGGAGTGCTTTTCGCGGCCTATAGCAGAGATATAAGCTTTCTCTGCCTCGTAATATATTGCCCCAGGTCACAGTACACTTGCTTATCTTTGCGGAACGGAAAAGTCATTTTTTCTTGTTTTCTAGAGTTGTTAATTTTTTTGTGAAACCAGGTTTATTACTGTTAGTACGTGCTGAAATAACTGGACTGGGGTTAGAAGCAAGGTCAGCAATTTTTTGTTGGAAGTTCGACCAATTTGCTTGAAGTGTGCGGTTATGGAATTCAGCAGTAAAATCGGGGTTGAAAGACATAAGTTCGTTGTTATTAGCATCCAAGTTGCCGTTATTGTATAAGCTTATTATTTTATTCCATTGGTTCTCGTTTTGGAAAGGTAAAGTTAAAGACTGTGTGATTTACTTTATGGTCGCTAATTTCCAATGCCGGCGGAGTCCTGCACCACGCGGGTTGGTTCTAAAACTAGCTGTGTTAAATTGAAATTAAAGCATACTTCGAGGAAATCATTTTTGGTTTTACTATGTGACGAAGGTGCATAGCTATCCCAGTTTATATGCGGGAAGTTAAAGTCACCGAAGAGTAAAATCTGGGCGTTAGTGCATTTTTTTATTAGTACATCAGGTCGCAGTTGAGCGTATTAGAAAAACCAGTGTCTGCTCGTGGGGGGCCGTAGCAAACACCGAGTAAGATAGTAAGATAGCAAACACGGAGAGAAAGTCAACAATTGACTTTCTCCACTTAAATAAAATGTGGTTGAGGGCCCCTTTATTCACTTTTAGAGGGACCCTAAAGCAAGTCTGACAATTGTATAGAAAAGTACTCAGATGGTAGGGTAGGTCCTTCTGGTCATTAAGAGACATATTTATACACTCCGCCAATGTGACAGACAATCTCCTCATATCCACCGCAATCCGAAGAGGCCTTCCGAGTGGTAGACAGGACGTTTAATATGCGAAGCGAGATTCCTGCGGCAACCGGTCGTCGCCTCCACCTTCCCCTCACCTCTTTCGTTCGATTTCCTTCGACCTTGTTTCAGGCGAAGAGCACAATATGCTAGCGACTCGGTTACCGAGCGATCGCGTCGGGGGTGTAGCTCAGATGGTAGAGCGCTCGCTTAGCATGCGAGAGGTACTGGGATCGATACCCAGCACCTCCACTTTTTATTTTTCAACATGAAAAGAGCGTTCCCGATACTCAGTTGTGAGAAAGTCGACGTAGGCACTCCGTTTTGTGCAGTTCGTATGAAATGCAAAATTATGCTTTTATATGCACCATCATCAGCCTTTATTTATGTACACTGCAGGATGAAGGCCTCTCCCTGCGATCTCCAATTACCCCTGTCTTGCGCTAGCTGATTCGAACTTGCGCCTGCGAATTTCCTAACTTCGTCACTCCACCTAGATTTCTGCCGTCCTCGACTGCGTTTCCATTCGGTTGGTATCCATTCAGTAAGCCTAATGGTCCACCGGTTATCCATCCTCGCATTACATGGCCGTACCAGCTCCACTTTTTCCGCTTAATGTCAACTAGAATATCGGCTATCCCCGTTTGTTCTCTGATCCGAACCGCTCTCTTCCTGTCTCTTAACGTCAGGCCTGACATTTTTCCTGCCATCGCTCTTTGTTTGGTCCTCAAATTGTTCTCGAGCTTCATGTTATCCTCCAAGTTTCTGCTTCATATGTTAGCACCGGTAGAGTGAAATCATTGTACACTTTTGTTTTGATGGACAGTGGTAATCTCCCAGTCAGGATTTGGTAATGGTAATTCCTTTTATATGCACTAACTGGAAAAGCTTTCTGCTTTTTGGCGCTCTTGCATAAAATTAATGCTCACATAAGCGCGCTCAGTGCAAATAGTTCACTGTTTTTATGATGCTTTATATATTATAAAAGGTCATCCAAGAATTTTTTTTTCAAGCCGGCAGTTACGTATTGTAATAGTGCATCACAGAGTTCAGCGACTCCTTCGTCTCCGAACGCATTTATTGCCAGAGTGTTTCCTTCGGCGACTTCGTTCAATGCCCCCAACTTATTATCTTTAAAAGGGACATCCCTTTTAAAGACGACCAGTTACAATATTGCCGAATTGCCGGCCTTACTCAGCGCCCAACTCAGTGCAGTGCCGTCTAACAAGGACAGAATAAGCAAGGTTCAATGAAAACGAAGACAACGACAACGACTTCACGATGGGGATGAAACGACGACGACCACATGACGATGCCACATCACTCACCATTTAGAATAAACAAACTTTATTTGCTGGTGGGGGTGGGTTGCAGGGAGCGAGGTTAGGTCCACTACAACAAAGTGAGAGTCGGCGATCGAAAGAGAGAAAGAGGCCAGATGGAAGGAGCAGAAGAAAAGCTCTATTCCTTATTTTTATTTTCTAACCTCGCACCACAAGGCATGAGACACGGGCGCAGGAACGCGCCATATATGAAACGCGGCCGAGGAAGATCACTCTAGCACACATGCTCTGGGAGTGCGGGTCGAGATACCAAAAGTTCAGCAAGGATGAGTGGGACTCGCTTCTGCGTAGCCCCGCTCTAGACAAGCAAATCATGGCTGTTCGGTGTGCCCGCGACCAGGGCTGGTGGGCTAGACCTGCCGGTCCCGACGTGGGACTAGCCGGGTGCGCGACGAGTTCGCGTCCTCGCCGGACCTGTAATAAAAGTTACTTCACTCACTCACTCACGATGGATTCAAGGAACAGGCGGGTTTAGCCTGGCGATAAATCAGGGCAATTACTCCACCAGAGCGTCGCTTACAATATCGCTGAAGTGTTTCAGCACACGTCCAATAAACCAGTCTGTCTGAACAATTAGATAAGAAGACGTGAAGTTTCTTTGCAGGATATAACTGATCCTTCGGGGAACACAGGGTGTTGCAGACACGCATGCGGAAGGTCCTTTCTTTGTAGATTCTCCAGAAAAGTGCGCCTATAATCTTTAAATTTTGTGCATGACTACAGAAAGTCTTTAATGTCTGCTGTCTCGTCACATGCCGTACAGTTCAGAGAATTGATACACGTGCCTTAAATAACCATGGTGGTGTACTAGGAGATCCGGTCTTTATTGGATGTCGAAGTAAGGCTCCAACTCAACGAAATCTCTTGGTTACACAGGGCATATGCGGTAGAACCGAAAAGGACTCAAAGTCGTTACGAATGTCAGTTTTTTTAGCTTAGTTACTCTTTGGCGCCTTGAGTTTGGGAGGATGATAAAGGGCTGCGTATACAAGATTGTCAGCTTTTTCGATGGCAGAAATACCAATGTGGGAGAGAATGTACTGAAACTTTACTGAGAAGCCTTTGTTGCCGAATTCTTTCACGAGGCCTGGTGATTTGTGCGAAAACTTGATGGAAGGTAGACAACGGTAGTGTTGTTGCAACGCGGCCTTTGATGTTCGCAAGGAAAACCACATTCAGTGGAGGCAAAGTCTTTAGTTTGCGCAGAGCAACAGCTTTTGCCACACCTCCCACAACTGTCGACGAGGTTGTGCAGTCCAGACTGTCCAGACCATGTTTATCTCAGAGAGGGAATATACAATAAAGTGGCGCAGCGGTGTTTGTATACTTTGACAGAGCCATCTGTTTATACTTGTAGGTGAATCGGGTAAGTCGTGTTCAAATGTTCTAGAACTAGTGACCCGACTTGTGCAGCTGGAATGCAGCGCTTTCAATGCAATCGTGGTGCACTTAAGTATCACGTGATATTTTCGAATGTCCAGGGCGGTTCTTTATTGACGTCACCACGCTTTCATATATAAAAGGAGACCCGTCTAGCAACTCATTCAGTTCATTCTAAGACTGTCATAGGAAGACCACGGAAATTAAAGCCACCAGGGGTGCTATTTTGCAAGAATGAATTTCTTTATGCCAATGCTTTTTCGCGTGACGTCACCGCTTTTGGAAATGGTGGGGAGGTATGCGCGACGTTTTTTTTTTTTTAATAGTCCAATCAACAGCTCCCTCCATTGGGCGGATGTTTCTTTCCTGTTCTCTTCTCTTTTTCCGGGGCTGTATAGCAAACGTATTTTGTAAAAAGACATTTATTAAAAGCACACGTCCATCCTTCGTAAAGCAAGTTGGTTTTATAACCTTACAACGTGAAAGCTGCCGTAGATAAAGAAAAGCAAACGCAAGTGCTATTTTAGAAGTCGTGGCCACATATTTGTCGAATCTGCATCCAATCTGTG
This sequence comes from Dermacentor silvarum, assembly GCF_013339745.2. Taxonomy (NCBI): domain Eukaryota; kingdom Metazoa; phylum Arthropoda; class Arachnida; order Ixodida; family Ixodidae; genus Dermacentor; species Dermacentor silvarum. Next base: position 149,096,010 of record NC_051161.1, read on the forward strand.
CCGCTGAGCGCACGCAAATTGGCGGCCTCTGTTGAACCTAACATCACCGAGCGTTTACGCTAGTCCGTTGTGACCCACGGCGGTGTACTTTCGTCTGAGAAGAAATTCAGACGCTGGTTCCGGGAGACATAACATACAAGAGTGAGGTGAGTAAATATCCTCGTGTAGTGCTTGCATTGTTTGCTTTTGGCTGCATGTATTGAATGACGTGTGACCCCTCCCCCCCCCCCTTTTTTTTAGGAAGAACCAACAAGAATTATTTATAACACCGGAGGACAAAATTTGGAACAGAGTGGATCGAGAACTGTCAAGGCGCCGAGCACCCTTCAGTGGGGCACCGCCACGACAGAACAATAGCTTCGTCAAAGTGATCGCAGCGACGGTAACCCTTCCTCTGTCAGGCGCCCCTGCACTGACGGTTCCGCTCTGAGAAAGAAGATGCTGGAACAGTAAATGTCAGTAGGGACTTTAACTTTTCTTATATGAACGGTATAAAAAGTTCAAACACAGTTATCAAATCGAAGTGAGCATTTTATGCGGGCGATAAGTTTAGACAAAATGTTTGCCTTGCTGTGTTGCGGTTGGGCTGAAATTCCAACTTTTTAGAAAGGCTGCAAAATGTCGCGAAAGGCCCACGCGTGTCGAAGGAACAGGCCGCTGTTCTGTTGCAGTTAATCGAACAGCATCCATACCTGGCTAGAGCTTCTACGGAGTTCTCGACCCGTATGAGTGCTGATCGAAAAAAAAAAAGACGAGCTGTGGGAGGAGATAGCTGCTCTTTTAAATAAACAGCGGTAAAGACTCGCCGGCGCAATCACTGGGCCAGCTCTGTATTATTTGTCTCGATCAGTGAACAAGCTTAACATTTACATGTAGTGCTGTGATGATCATTTCTCGTACATATTTTCATGATATAACTGGCAATAATAAAGCACTTATGTGGCTAAAAGAAAAAAGTCAAGTTTAAGATGCCATGTGGGACATCTTAATGAAATGGGAGGGCAGAATTTTGATGGATCAAAAATATTGTTGCAGGAAGAAAGCAGGCCCACGAGTGTAGAACGGATGTATATTTACAAGCGAAGAAATATGGCGTTCAGGCAACGGCCAGAGTCTTCGTCTTCCTCTCGTTCGCGTCACCTTCTTCTTTCCCTTCACCGTAACATCACCCTCCCGGTGGGGTTAGCTCCGTCCCGGTGCAGGTTATGGAGCGTCGCTTAATGGGGGGGGGGGGGGGGGGGGGGGGCATAGGGCTTGAGCCTGGCGACGTGAACATCGCTGGTGACGTTGGGATGCACTGAAGGCTGACCGACTGGGGTGATCTCGTATGTCGCGTCGGACAGTTGTCCTAAGATCTGGTATGGACCAGAATAACGGGAAAGTAGTTTTTCCGACAAGCCGACGCGACGTGAAGGCGTCCAGAGAAGGACAACGGAACCAGGTGAAAAATGGTGGTCTCGGTGCCGAAGGTCGTAGCGTCGCTTTTGAGAAGCTTGCGAGACTGTAAGGCGATGATGGGCGACCTCTCGTGCCTGGGCGGCTAAGGCAATAGCATCGGGAGCGTAACCAGTGCTGGATGATTGTACTGCGGAAGGTAGCAACGTGTCGAAGGGCAAGGTGGGGTCGCGGCCATACAAAAGGTAAAATGGGGAGAATCCGGCAGTATCGTGACGGGACGAGTTGTATGCGAAAGTGATGTACGGTAAAGCGACGTCCCAGTCGCGGTGATCGTCGGAAACGTACAGGGCGAGCATTTCAGTTAGTGTTCAGTTGAGTCGTTCGGTGAGGCCGTTCGTTTGAGGGTGGTATGCGGTAGCAAGCTGGTGTTCTGTAGAACAGGAGTGGAGCAGATCATCGACGACCTTCGAGAGAAAGTAGCGGCCGCGATCCGTGAGTAACTGGCGAGGGGCGCCGTGGTGCAGGATGACGTCGTATAGTAGGAAGTCGGCGACGTCTGCAGCGCAGCTGGTTGGCATCGCTCGTGTAATGGCATATCTCGTGGCATAATCTATTGCTACAGCAATCCATTTGTTTCCTTTCATAGAAATAGGAAAGAGGCCGAGACCCACACGGAAGAAGGGCTCTGTAGGGATAGCAATTGGTTGAAGCAAACCAGCAGGAGGCATAGAAGGCGTCTTGCGGCGCTGACACAGGTCGCAAGAAGTGACAACGGCGTACAGAGCGATAAATGCCGGGCCGGAAGAAGCGGCGCCGCAGGCGGTCTTAAGTACGAGTGAAGCCCAGATGTCCAGCTGTAGGAGCGTCGTGAAGTTGCTGGAGCACGGCCAGTTGAAGGGGCTTTGGAACGACTAGGAGGAGCTCCGGGCCATCAGGACGAACACTACGACGGTATAAAGTTCCATCGCGCAAGGTGAACATCCGCAGAGACGCATCATTAGGCGAGGAGCTTAGGCGTTCCATAAGTGTTCGAAGAACAGGATCTTGGCGTTGCTCGTCGCCAATGTGGAGAAAGCCGGAGAGGGACAGAATACTGATGTCCGAGTCTGCATCGGTATCGTCCGGTTGATCCACGGGATTGCGGGACAGGCAGTCAGCGTCTTTATGCAGGCGCCCTGACTTATACGTAATAGAAAATGTATATTCTTGTAGACGCAGTGCCCAACGTGCAAGTCGTCCGGTTGGGTCCTTCAAAGAGGAGAGCCAGCAGAGGGCGTGATGATCGGTTACGACGCAGAAGCTCCGACCGAAAAGGTACGGCCGAAATTTCGCGACCGCCCATACGAGCGCGAGGCATTCCCTCTCAGTGATGGAGTAATTTCGCTCGGGCGTGGAAAGAAGGCGGCTGGAGTAAGCGATGACACGGTCGTGGCCCTGTTGACGTTGAGCGAGGACAGCCCGATGCCATAACCACTCGCATCAGTTCGTACTTCAGTAGGCGCCGAAGGGTCAAAGTGTGACAGAATCGGGGAGGTTGTAAGCCGCTCGATAAGGGTAGAGAAGGCTTGCTCCTGCAGTGGTCCCCAAGTGAAAGAGGAATGTTTCTTAAAAAGGTCAGGGAGAGGGCGAGCGATGTCGGCAAAATGCTTTACATCTCGCCGGAAATAAGAGCATAAGCCCAGAAAACTACGGACATCGTTTGTTGAAAGGTACAGGAAAATGGTGCACGGCATGGAATTTCTGTGGATGAGGTTGGATTCCGGCGGCCTTTACGAGATGGCCGAGCATGGTAATTTCACGGTGACCGAAATGGCACTTGGAGGAGTTTAGCTGAAGGCCAGCCCTGCGAAACACGGAGAGTATGGTCGTGAGGTGCCTCAGGTGGCTCTCAAAGTTCGAGGAAAGCACAATCACATCGTCGAGGTAACAGAGGCATGTAGACCACTTCAAGCCGCGCAGCAGAGAGTCCATCATGCGCTCGAATGTAGCTGGCGCATTGCATAATCCAAAGGGCATGACTTTAAATTGGTACAGACCGTCCGGTGTGACGAAGGCGGTTTTCTCACGGTCCATCTCGTTGACGCTAACCTGCCAATAGCCGGAGCGGAGTTCATTTGATGAAAAGTATTGGGATCCGTGAAGGCAGTCAAGAGCGTCGTCAATGCGAGGCAGGGGGTAAACATCCTTCTTTGTTATCTTGTTGAGGTGACGGTAGTCAACGCAGAAGCGCCACGAGTAACAATATATTTTCGGTGTCTCAATATAGAAGGACAATAGCATTATAGCAGTAATTCCAAAGCCTGCGAATGCGGACGAATACAACAACATACCAAGGCCTCGTTACTTACCTTCTGTAAGTAAATTAAATTTACATTTTTTCGCAAACAGAAACATGATGCGCAGATGGCTGCAGCTGAAAGAGGAAGCGTGCAGCCTGCGGGACATACAGCGCAGCAGTGCCTCGAGCAGGAGCGCCGGTCTAAGGGGACGAATCAATGCCTCCTGCAGCTGTTGCTGGCTGCACTTGCTCATGGCGCAAGCCAAGCCCTTTTCAGCTCCCTCAGTAAATGTAAAGAATCAAAGGCAAGAAATTTTTCATTGCATTGTTTTATTCGTTTAAAAATTTGCCTATGTAGTACTCATGATATGAAGTCAGACTGTTGCTGGTTTGCAACAATAATTGCTTATGTCGCCCTTTAATGCAACCACAAATAGCATAGCAGATACAGCATGATTTCTTTATTGAATTGATACTGCAGCAATAGGCATGTCCACACCATCAGGCTCACCTGCGCAAGTGCCAGTAAGCCTGGTGGTGCGGGCATTCTGACTGTGGCACTGAAATTTCCAGGCGGCTGATTGCTGTCATATCAGTGTGCGCGAGGCCACACCACAATTGTTCTATAATTTCATCCTGTCTCATCAAATGGTGACAATCAGGCTCTTGAGAGGCGGGGGAATTCTGACCTTACTATAACATCGAAAGCAACCTATGAACACACACACATACACACACACAAATGTGATGAAAATTGCTTGCCTATGCTCTTTTGTTTCGTTTGTGAATATCAAAGTACGACATTGACTTTTTTCTGAATGTAACTCCACGACAGCATCTTCCTTTCACATGTGATGATGTGCCTACACATCTGGCTGTGATAAATATGGTTCTGCTGGTGCGTGATGATTTATGCAGCTGTACATTCTTTTCGGGTACAGTTTAAACTGGGTGCTATTTCTGTGTAACTGTGGATTGCGCAATAGTTTTCCGCAACAATGGTTGCCGCTACATGAGATATTTCAGATCCAAGGGGACGTGATATTTATACAAAGCGATGTTATATATGTTGCGTATGTCTATACTGCTGCAGCCTGAAGATTTTCACGGTTCTTTAATGTAGGGGCTATTGCATTGATGGGTGAATAAAAACGTTTTACTTTAAAAAAGGGCTGTCGTTGAACAATAAAGAAAGCTGCAGTTTTGTTTAATGCTTTTTTACATATCACTGCTACATTTGCAGTGCTAGCTTGCACTGTAAAAATGTTACTGCGTAACGTTTCAGTTATTGACGCTACTATCTCCAAGTGAGGGCGCTTTTCTGAAATCTATCAACAGCTCAAGCGTGAACACACTTCACGGGAGCCAACGCGTTTGACATGTTCGATGACCAGGGGACGGCATTTTTGTCACTCGGAGGAAACTTTGCGGTTTTTGGTGGAGAGAAAATGGTGGAGGACCTAAAGGTGTGTGTGTGTAACAGCACGTTCGATGGAGCGGAAGGTGTGATGTGCGCTGTGCATTTTAGCTTTTGTGAGCTTTTCTGCCAGAGTAGAAAGCGAGGAGACGAACACTAATGTCCTTCATTGCATAACGGGAGTGGAGAACTGTCAGGGATACCAGTAAGAAAAAAGTTTAGAGAACAAAACTGCACGCTACATCCATGGCACACAGGGCATCTACATGACGGCAGCAGCAGCAAGCGAATCATCTCAAACACGTGGTGCTCGACCGACAATCAGGCATCTATTGTGGGACTGTCCCGGTCTCGCGACAGTAAGATATAAGCACAAGAGACGGGGCATTACCTCACTGTAGGCATGGACCACGCCACCCCCTCAGGTCGATGCTAGACGAACTATCAACTCCTCATGGGAGTTTGTTCGCGAGGCCAGCTTGACCGGCAGGTTATGAACCTGTATATTCTTTTTCCTTGTGAACTCCGCCATTGACCCTTACCCGTGCTTAGACCACAGAGTCATTTTTTCAATAAAGTTCTTTCTCTCTCTCTCTATAAATCATGAATACTTTGCATTACGTAGACATCAACTTCAACTGAGTATGGGAAATGTTGCGTCAGCAATTTTGCCCCATTAAATGAACAATGCAATTATTTCGTATCTGTTAGACCACCACATCTTGCTGACACTACAAAAGCGTGTATGCACCTATCAAGGCTCCCACTGCTGTTGACGTCGCAAATGCAGCCACACACTCCTCATCTTCGGCACAACCCGTGCTGCGCACGGGTTGTGCCGAAGATGCCGATTACACTGTATCGGACAGCCTACCCCATCAAATAATTCAATCGAGCCCCCTGTTTCACGGCAGATCATAAGCCATTGGGTCACCGTTACTGTCAAGCTCGCGACTACTACGGCTGCTGCTGTCGTCATCACTTTTATCATCGTCTTCTACGTCGCCCTCAGACAGCCGAAGGTTCTGAAACACAGCACATGTCACGGCAATGTTGGCCACAGGATCAAGCCCGTAGAGGAGGGTGCGGTACCGCAGCAGACTGCGGAAACGGCTCGTAAAGAACCCAATACACCTCTCCAATACGGAACATATGTTGGAATGTGCTGCGTTGTACTTCCCCCTCGGCTGTTTACGTAGGAGGATGGCCGGGGGCCTGTTTTAGGAGCCACGGCTCCAGGGGGTAGCTGCTGCCACCTGCATGATGATGGAAATGGTGCACTGAGTACTCCACTGACGAGAGGCAAGTTGGCAACTGAGGAAAGGTACATCATTATTCAACAAAGGTAGGGTTCAGAGGTTGCAGACCTTTGTAAGTAAGCGCACGAGTTGGGCATGTCCACCCCGACACAAAATGTTAACCGAATTACAAGCGTACCACTCAGTGCCCACCAGAAGCTCAAGAAATGAACACTTATTGGTGCTACCAATGACACAGTAGTAGCACTAATACGTGTTGTTTTCTTCTGCTGATGGCAGCTACTTGGTGGCATGCTTGTAACTTATTAACATTTTTAAAATTGACAGTGCTAGCCCTAATTGGTTAGATTTTTTCTTCATTAGAGAGACACTTACTCGAGTGCTTGTTATTTTGTTAATACACACTACCTTCCGCACAATACCTTCCGCTCCACCGATATTCCCGTCGCTCGCTCCACTTCTAGTTCCCCCGCCAGTTCCTCGCACAAAAACCGCACGGTTTCCTTCGAGAGGTGAAAATGCCGTCGAAAATAGTCATCCGGCATGTCAAACGCGTCGTCTGGCTCTCCGTGTCTAGGTCGGCGACAGCGAAGAGCCAACGCAGGAGGCAGCCACTTTTTATGCTTTCTGCGACGACCCTACCTCCGACAGTGCTAAAAAATGCTGCCTTATGCTCCACGTAATGAGTGCGTCAACGTCATTTTGACGTCGTCGGTTTCTGCGAGTTCCTGACGTCGCGTGATTAACTGACAAAATTGACGCGAACCGGTCATTTTCGACCAAATGGCAGTCGGGTGATGATGTCATAAGGCATAAACAAAGAATTATATTTCCTACAAAATAGTACCCCAGAAGAACTGCAGTCAAAACAATGCTCGACCATATTTGGTGTTTGATACAGTTTCGCTGGACATTCTCGTTCGCACGCCAGGATGGCGGCCAATTTTTTACCGTCCAAGCCCAGAGGGGACATAGATAGAACTGTGGAGTGGAGGGGAGAGAAGATAGAGAGAAGGCGTAGAACCGACGCAGTCGCGAAACGAGTGCATAACGGCCTCGCCACTGTCGCAGTTCCTATACAGAGAGAGAGGGCGGCAAAGAGGAAAGATGACGTGAGAGGCCAAGGAAACGTTAGTGTCTGCACTAGACACAATCAGCCCAGGGACGTGGGAACATGCATCCGCCACTACTTCATTCATCAGTACAGGCCCCGGCGCGGAATTTAGAAACTGCCGACCTCCATTCATTTCGGGCACGACACCGCTACAAGGACTGCAAACTTACGTGCACTGCTGTTTCATTTCGGTTACTTTAATGGTACTGCGTCTTCCAAGACCAGCAACTACTCCTTGCTTAAGGTGTCGTGCCCTGTGGGTTTAGTTCATGTGCTTAGGTGCTCATTGACTTTTTCAAGCGACATGTGCTCTGCCTTATTTGAAATGTTGCTTGGGATGTCTGGTGACGTTGAAATAAACCCGGGTCTATTGACTAAGGCTGAGGCAGATTCCTTTGCCACCGCCTTAGATACATTACGACGGTTACAGGAAACGCAAGCCGCTAACATGGAAAGAATACGCAAGCTTGAGGAAGGCCAAGCTACCCTAGTTGAAGATCTAAATCGATTCAATCATTGTCGCGCTGCTGCTTCTGAATCAGAGCGTGAGCTTAAAGAAGTGATCACCACTCTACATGCCGATCTCAAGTTAACCGTGGAGAACAAACAGTAGGATGTCGACGACAGAAATCGATTGCAAAATGCGAAAATTCTTGCTCTGGAGAGAAAACCTGCGTTAATTTCCTGAGGTGATTCGACTCATTGCGCCACTTTTCTGAGCAGATGGAAAAGATCGCATCTAGTTGTAATGATGCCGAAAATAGAATGCGTCATTCAAATTTAGTGTTCTTTGGCGTAGAAGATGACGCTAAGGAAGATTGGGCGACAACAGAAAAAAATAATTGCTTTCTGCTGTGAGAAACTTGGTATTGCTGAAGCAAGTGCGCAGTTCGACAGAACACACCGACTAGAGAAGTTCTCAGATACAAAACACAGATCCATCATTGCTAAGCTGACTCATTTTAAGGACAAGGAACAAATATGGGTCTCTGGGCGAAAACTAAAACACTCATATTTTTACATTCGGGAGGACTTTCCGTTGGCTACACGACAAGTGCGAAAAAAAATAATCGAGCATGCAAAGACGCTCAATAAGCGCTTTAAACTCTCGGTGCGTACACATATGATGGCACTTATGGCTCAGGAGTGGAACAGAATGGATAGCTAAATACCAGGACCCCACAATCCCATCGGATTGGTCTACTACTCCTCTTTATCATTCACAAATAGTCCAAGTGTAATGTCGAAACGTGATCACCTGGCCTCCTGTCTTGACGACTGTGATGTGATATCCTTGCCCTTACCGAAACCTGTCTTCACCCTGGTAATGCCGACAATGAAATCGTTTCCTTAGCGAACAGCTACAATGTATACCGCTGTGATCGCACTGATAAAGGAGACGGCGGTGCCCTTCGCAATTAAAAAAAAACAATCACTACACTCATCGTCAACACAAATTTTGATCTAGATGTTCTGTGGGCGGTATGTCTCAGCTACTCTGCGAAGGTTTTGATTTGTATTTGTTACCGCCCTTCTCACTTTAGTCATTGCTTCACTAATGAACTCAGATCTAGCATGAAAAAAAAAACACCACAGCTTTGTTCGACTAAATTCAATTACCTTCTTAGTGACTTTAACCTTCCTCGAAATGACTGGCCGCAGTTGTCTTCATCCTGTCTTTTCTCTACAGATAAAATTTAGAAAATTATCCGCATTAGAACTGGATTCACTGACTCTATCTTGGCTACGAAATTTTCTTTCGAACAGGTAGCAATTCACTACCGTTAACAATTTCTCTTCGTCCCATTCCAATGTTTCCTCAGGTGTACCACAGGGGGCGTACTTGGTTTCGCACCGTTTCCTATACATATTAACGACCTGCCCAATAACACATCATCCTGCCTGTGCATATTTGCTGATGATTGCATTATATATCAACCCATCAACAGAGACCACCAGATTCTTTAACATGAACGCAACCTAATAAACGATTGGTGCGACAAACGTCTAATGAATTTAAACTCGGCTAAATGTAAAGTAATGTCTTTCAGCAGAAAGCGTTGAAATTCTAACTTTTCATATAGTATAAAAAGCAGCAGATTATCTGAGGTATCTTCATTTAGCTTTCTGGGCATCACCCTCCCTCCAAACTTCTCCAGGACCCTCCTATTGCTAACGTATGCGCCAAAGCAGCCACGTCATTAGTGTAGTTATGTCGAAACCTTCGTAACTCGCCGTCTCTAATTCGTAAGCTTGCTTTCCAAACGTTGGCCCGCCAACAACTCGAATTGTCCTGGTCGATCTGGTCCCCCTATCAAAACTTTTTACCTACCATGTTAGAAGCAACTCATTATAGAGCTGCTCGCTTCATTCGCCAAAATTAGAATCACCACTCAAGCGTAACGCAAGGTAAACTCACCCTTTCTCTACCACAGTTAAGTAATCACCCTGACATAACCCTCATGTGCTCATTTGAGAAATACGCGTATCAGTTTCACTAAGATATTTTAGGCTTAGATAAGTCACCACACACGTCACATAGACTATACAATAGCCTAAGCTTCACGCGCGTTTACGGCAATACTGACGCAGTTAACTCACCTGCACTTGCACGTGCCAGACGGCAATGTAATAGTCTTCTCGGTAGCATAGTCGAAAAAGCTAAGCGAGTGAAATTTCGGCAGTAACTCATTGCTCATATCACCAGCTAACCCTTGATCTTCCTACTCATCATGTATAGTGAGTTGTTTTCTGGGGTTGTTCGGTTGTCTGCGCAACTACACATGTTCACGCGGTGTTTCAATTCAAATTTTTCTTAATGTGTACGCTGTTGACATTATTGTGTTACAGGTTACTGACTTATTTATACAGCGCTCCCCCTCCTCCTCCTCCCCCCCCCCCCCCACATGCATCGTATTATCGATAGCGTTCCTACTGCTCTGTTGTAGCATGCTTTCCTTGTTTACTATTTTTTGTCTGCGTTGTTGTGGAATTTTCCCCCCTATTGCTTATATAACTTCTACTAAGCCCCCTTACTCAATACCCCATTGGGGCCTGTGGGTAGGTTACAATAAATAAATAAAATAAATAACTAAATAAATAAATAAATAACTCAATAAATAAATAAATATAATAAATAATATAAATAAATAAATAAGTAAATAAATAAATAAATAAATAAATAAATAAATAAATAAATAAATAAATAAATATACACATAGATGAGCGTTTGTGGGTACCGTACGATACGCTTCTGGTATTTCTGAGAAATAAACACGATGCAAATTTGTTAAGCGAGCAATCGACGTAGGGCGTGCAGACGCACAGCCACATTAAACCACCGCAGTGTCTAGCCGACACTGCAGAAGCTGTCGCACTTCAAATCAACACTTACGGGCCAGCCGCGGTAGCTTGACGGACATGGCTTTGCTCGAGGTCGCTAGTTCAATCCCGACCGTGACAGCCGCATTTCGACGGCGGCGGAGTGGGTAGGAGTTGTAGTGAGTCGGACTGGGAATAATGGTATCGCAAAAAAGCAGTCTGCCTCAATTAGGGAGAATGAGTGCTGCTTCCAGTTCTTGAAGAAGATCATTCTTGTTTCTTTTGTTTGGCTTGGAGAAAACGATCACCCTTTGCTTATGCAGAGAGCCGACGTTAGGATTTCTTGCTACATCACGAGGAACAAGTAACACGCCGTTCATTTGGCCCATAGAGAATGACGAAAAGAAAAAGAAATATCCGTCGAGCCGGATTTGAACCAGCGACCTATGGATGCCTGTCTTGGGGGTGCCTCTACAGTCCACCGCTCTGCCAACCGAGCTATCGACGGAACGGCAACAGCGCTTCTTAAACAGCAGGCGCTTCCTGATAGCGGTATGACCCAGTTAACTGAAGGATTCGGCGTGAAACTGGTTCACCAATGCCGCTGAAATTTTTAACAAGCGCAGATTGGCTTGAACGTCGGCTGGCGCTTAACCGTACGCTAAGACATTCTAATCAGTCGTAAGGACACAGGGTAATTAAGCCCTATACTTCCCATGCATTTTTCACCATGTTGAGGAACCGTTTTCTCAATAACTAAAAGTGGTATCCGCATAATGCATACATCGTTTTCTTCTAAATTTCTTGCTCTTTCAACTGTACTAGACTTATTAAAATCAGACTACAATGGATATTTTGGTGAAATTGTTCACACTAATACCTAAATTCTGGCTTTATTTGCATATTTCAAAATTTCTAACACAAAAACCGTTAGGTGCACATTTTCAATTCTAGCACAGTAGTTGCCTACACTTATACAGATGACAGGGAAATACAATCAACTAGTTATCCAGGAAGAGACAGGAAATAATCGTACCTACGTAATAAATAACATCGTTTTGAGATAATTGAGCTTAAAGTAACACAACACCTGAAAAACACCCATTTTTTGCCACCAACACCGTTCAAGTCGTATCTATAGTAGCCGCCAGTTTGGTAAACATGGTAGGTCATTTTTCTGCTTTTCAGCCTGTCGTCTTGCTTGCCTTGCCTCTGTTGTGAGCTGTGGTGCCGCTCTCTGCGCATTGTATTGTCGATTCTGGTGAACTTCGTTTAGCCATTTTAGTGTCCTGCGGGCCGACTTCAGCGTCCCAATGACGTCAAAATGTTGGAAAACGCGATACTACCATGATTGAATGTAAGAACCGCATCCAATGTTGCAAGGAACGCAGCTAGGGACGAAATTCGTTCGAAAAGACGAATTTCGAAGCACAAACGCGGGAAAAAAAAGGCGCACTGGGTCTTTGGATTGCCTTGACTGAAAAATCAGCAGTGCAACAGTTGCGAGACAATTTCTCATATATTGCTGATTTCGGACAAGCGTTTTGGTTTTCGTGCCGGAAGTTTTTGTTAGAAAAATGAGCAGCAAGCTGTGGAGCGCATTCGTAAAGGGTCTATTCAGCCACGTCTATTCACCCACTACTTGATTTGGTTTCAGCCAGAAATAAGACTTTCTAAGAAAAGTGCAAATATTTAAAATGTGCGTAAAGCGAGATACACTTCCCAAATTGCAAAAAAAAAAGTTATGTTTTTAAATTGTGCCGTAATCTGTGCCCTTAAGGAACAAAAAAGAAAAGCGCAATAGTTAAGCTACATTCATACTGTGGCCAAATATGCAGCGCTGCTTTTTAGCGCAGCGCCGACATTCCCTAAATAAGGGAATGTCGGACGTTGCAGTCGTCTTAGCATCAATCGGTAGCCTAGCTCTATTCGTGATTTTCTTGTGGCGCGTTCGATAATCATTCGGGAGTTTCTAAAATCATGGAGCGCTGTCTACACGACTCCTTGTAGGCAGGACCTGATAGAGTACTTTGTAGAAGCAGGCTTCAAGAATTTTTCTGGACAGGTTTTTCCTCTCTTTGCGTACGCCGGTTCAGTTCACCTTTCACCGAACCCCAAGAATGTGCAGAACTACAAACAAGGGTGCGCGAACAAACCATTTACACCCGGTAGCATGTGCTAGCTCTTTTGGACACGCGTGGCGTGGTTAGAATATTGTACTGGTCAGCCTGCCATATATGATCCCGGTGCTGGGTTTACATATCTAATATATATTATGTGGGGAAGCCTTCAGCACCGTTTGGATTTTGCCACCGCGTTGAACATACCCCAATTTGTTGTGATGAATTCAAAGCCATGAAGCCTACAAAACTTCATCGCCAGCGTTGCAGCAAACAGAGCCATTCAGCACAAAGTTACCAATAGACGTCCTTTGGCAGGTTTCTGCCTCGACATTTTGGTGCAACTAACGAATATTGCCTATGGTAAACTTTTGGGCACCTGTGCGATGACTCAGCTAACATATAAGTGACGAGCGCACTAGCGAGCAGAGAAAAAAGCGTTTGAGGACGCCAGTCGACAGACGTGCTTAAATGTGGTTACATGAGAAAAGAAATTGAATGTTGAGAAAAAGGACGGAAGACAGCGTAAGTGAATGTGGGACACAATGGTGATGTTGGCTCTGAGCAAGTTATTGAAATGAAGAAATTGCGTCACACGTAGCTAATAAATACCGATTGTCGGCTGTCATTGGGTAAGATACTCTACTCAAATCCAATAAAGTAGGGCAAGAGATATGTGACGATAATCCTGTGTAATCAAAATGCAGTAACCGCGGCGATTTATTTGGGAACTCATCGAATCGTAATGTGCCGTATTCTTCGATCAAGTGCATCGCGAACGAAGTGCCACAGTCAGCACCGCGCCCTGATGGAAATGCGCAGAAGGATGTTGGTAGAAACACGAAAAAAGAAAAAGGCCGCGGTTTAAATGATTGTCCGCAATAAAGAGAAATGCCGCTTTCATGTCACCACATTGGAAGATGAATAAAGCTTACTACGTGCCAAATGTAGACTCTCTGCATGGTAGCATAAACATGGCGTGTAGAGCCAGCGAGCAACCTAATAAAGCTCGTGGTCAGGAGTCTTGATGATCAAGAAAGTAATAATTCTTATGTTGTTTCCGTTAATACAAAACGATTCCCAATTTCACAATGCGCACTATGATTTACAGACCATAGTGTCACCTAAGCGCGGGTGGATTGGTGAGAGACAGATAATCTGCGGATGTTTTTTGAACGTTTGGTGAATGTGTACTTCTATAATCATTTTACATTGCCTGCATTTTCGACTGATGTGGTATGAATATGCAACGTTATTCCAGAGAGCAGTAAACTGTACTTGGAAGCTTGGAATGTGGAAGTGTGGGGGCGTAGGGGATAATAGAAGCGCAATCAGGTATTTAGACATCCAGCACAAATGCACATACAACTTCTGCAAATTTCTTTCAGGCAAAATATATACTGTGTTATGTAGTTTTATGTGTTAAACCTACTATTTCTATATTACAGAGGGTGAACGGGGATAGCGCCTGGGTAATTTTTCCTCCTGGAGAATTTAGTGTAAAGAGGAAGCTCGGTGTACCTATGCGTTCCTGATGCGCCTGAATGGTGTCGCCGCATCTAGGAATTGAACCCGCGTCTTAGGCTCAGCAGCGGAATGCTAAAGCAAGGGCGCCGATGCGGTGGGTGCGTTATAAAGCATGGTCACCATTCGCACCAACCGGTGCCATGCACTTCGCCAGTCACGCATAGGCTTCGCAACGGCAACTCAAGATGGTGCCGAGTGTTGTTAGGAAAGCACGAAAGGTGAGTCCCGCAGTAGTACATGCGTCATGCATAAGTCGTTTCGACGGCTTCAATACGTTGTGTCGCTATTATATTCAAGCGAATACGCCAACCTGCGCCGGCAATGTAACGCTTAATCTACTATGGCTCATACTTGCGTTGGATATTGCGGGTATGAACCAGGGCCAAGAAATAAAGCAAGACAGAAGAAAGGAAGGAAGGAAGAAAGACACAAAGAAAAAAAGAAATAGCAGCTGCGGGGAAAGCTGCGCCGTGTAACGTGACGTGCTCGGCTATTCAGGGTCGTTTGGTGTATCGCAGAGAGGGAAAGGGAAGGAAAGTGTGTTGGCGCGCGCTCCGCTGAGATTCCCTCGCCTTATATCAGTTTCGGCGCGCGGATGGGAAGGCCACGCGTGGTGCGTTCCGCTGAGGAGCAGGGTGCGTTTGAGCAACGGCGCCGCGAAGTCGCTCGCGAAAGGACTCGTCGCCGATGTGCCGATTCTAGCGTGAGGGCTTCCAAAGTCCAGGCGAAACCCCGAGTTGCGGACCCCGAGTTGCAGGAGCTCGATGTTGAGGCAAAACGTCAGCGAAGAGCCGCCTACCCTGAGTTTAGGGCAACCGAACCGAAACGCCTGCGACAGCGTCGTCTGGCCACAAGCTTCGCTCACCACCATTTCCTCGACAAAGGAAGGGCTCTGAATTTTTTTATTCAGTGCTGGCGCATCACCGTCGGTAGGCATGAAAAGACGGGGTCTCCCTCGATTTTTCGTCATTGTAGAGCAGCAGCTTCCAAGTGGCACATACATAGTTACACAAGTTGGCGTCAAAGAGGTTCATGGAAGACGAGCACAGACCGAGTGGCACACACCCAATGTTCCAAGTCGGCATCAAAGAGTTTTCTTGAACAGTGGTGTCTATACTCAGTCCCGCGTCTTACAGTGGCCCATGTCGGCGTGAAAGCGGTTCTTTGAAGAGCGGCACGTATCCATGCAATACGACATGCTGAGTGACCCAAGTTGGTGCGATGGTTGGCTTCGAAGCCTCTTCCCTCACATGCACAGCAGCCCGATGCGCTACCCTTTCGACCACCGACTACCCAGGGACCCAAGTATTCTGCGATAAAGGCTTAGATACAAACATACAAAGACACATTGACAGCCAGGCAAAAGTGTGTGAAGTAACAAATTTTTCCTAATGCATGAGAGAAACAAAAAAAAATGTCGCAGTTTCACCTGAAAGGCGAAGCATCAATTGTGATAGCAAATTTGTAGAGAGCTATACGGAGTAATGATAGTAGCTTTATCAGCTGTATAAATTTGGACATGCAGCAGCACCGGCAACACGCAGAACTGTTGTCGACGCTGTCGGCGTTTTGCCCGCGTTCGCACAAAATGCGTGCGGCGTTGGTGACTGTTGCCGGAGCCTCTGATATAAATAGGCACCTGGTGCCGCAGCTACACGTCGCCTCCCCCCTACGGCCTTTCGTGCATCAGAAGAAAGCGCGTTTGCTCTATATATATGGTGATTGTAAAGGAGGAAAGAGACGCCTATTTCTGCAGCCCTTAAGGGAGCACGGCACAGAACGCGCGTTTGTTCTCCGCCGTTCGCTCACTCCCCGTGAAATCGCGCGTCCCTCGCGCCCTTTCACTCGCACATACAGCGTTCGGCGGGGCGCGGCGACTATTTCATCTCCATTGACGTCATACGGAACCTCACGGCGACGGCGACGGCAGAAATCTGCTTTGGAGTGTCCATATAATTGCTATCGCAATAAAATAACTTAGGAAAAGAAAGAATTCGTCGAGCCGGATTCCAACCAGCGACTTATGGATGCCCGTGTGGAGCAAACCTCTTCAGTCCACCGCTCCACCAACTGAGCTATGGACGGAACGAGCAGTGCACCTCTTCAAAACCATGCAGTTACCGCGCTTTGTGTGACCTAGTTAACTCAATGAAGGGCTGGCTATGAGTCGGTGCGAAACTGGTTCAGTGGACATGCGGGATTGTACTGAAATTTATGTGACGGTAACATTCTCCGCTGGAGGAAATGTGCTGTTTCCAAGGACACTTGTTCTTCTGCAACCGAGTTGCGAGGCGCGTTCGTCGCCGAAGTATTTTTTTTTTTCAGCCTCCTAACCATACAAATGTACTTTTTCATTATTCTGTCATAGCATGAATAAACAATGTATGAAAGTTCCCTGCGCATCTCTTGTCAACTACGTAGTTTCGTCGCAGTTCACCAAAGCGAGCGATCTCCATGATTTTAAACCCAACGTTTCCAGGAGTATCTAGCCTTAGCGACATAAATGAGCACGGAAGAAAGCGCAGTTGCGGAGCCGTTGCCTTCATCATCGCCACGCTGTCCCACGTGGTTCCGTTACCATCGGGCCGTCTTTCTCATACTGTCATCGACGTCGCGCAGTCATCATCTCCACAGCCATCATTCCATCGTCGTCACAGCCGCCACCATCGTCGTCGGCACACTAACATGCCGTCTACCAAAAGACGCCGACCATAACTTGTGTCGTCATCATCGCCTTTATATTAGAACACATTTATCAACTTCAGCAGCGTAATTGCTAGTGCATTCATTGTCCAGATTTCTTAGTTTCTACAACAATATTTTCCAAGGTCCGACCGTCCGCTTGCACTTAACGGACCTTAATATCGTTTAAAAGGGCCCTGAACCACACTTCGGGCTTGGTGAAATAACTTAGTCTGCGGGTGCTGTGAACATCTCAACCAAGTTTCTCTGTCGTACGCGGTGCGTGGAGCTCGCAAGCAGAGCGCGATGTCACCTTCCTCTAAACGCGTCATTTTCTTCTGGATGCCTTCGCAGTGCAAGGCATTGGAAAGGAACGGGAGCACAGCGGATGCCATGTTTGATTGCCAATAACTGCGCCTCTGCTGAACGCATTGGATTACTTGTCGCGGCAAAGTATTTCTGAAATAGCCTATTTTCACTTCAGATGACTTTCTCCACTTCGATAAAACGTGGTTCAGGGTCCCTTTAATCACTTTTACACGGACCGTAAAGCAATTTTAACAATTCTGTAGAAAAGTACTGAGCCGGTAGGGTAGGTCCTTCTGATCATTAACAGACACATTTAAACAATCCGCTTGAAGGGTGTCGTTTATTATACAGATTGAAAAAAGTTGTCGCAGTTTCACCTGAAAGGCGAAGCATCAATTGCGATAGCAAATTTGTAGAGAGCTATACGGAGTAATGATATTAGCTTTATCAGCTGTATAAACTTGGACATGCAGCAGCACCGGCAACGCGCAGAACTGTTGTCGACGCCGTCGGCGTTTTGCCCGCGTTCGCTCTAAATGCCTGCGGCGTTGGTGACTGTTGCCGGAGCCTCTGATATAAATAGGCATTTGGTGCCGCAGCTAAACGTCGCCTCCCTTCCCTCCCCCTCCCCCCTCCCCCACGGCTTCTCGCAGCGTCGAAAGAAGGCGCGTTTGCTCTACGTATATGGTGATTGTAAAGGAGGAAAGAGACGCCTACCACTGCAGACCTTAAGGAAGCACGGCGCAGAACGCGCGTTTGTTCTCCGCCGTGCGTTCACTCGCCGTGAAAGAGCTCGTCCCTCGCGCCCTTTCACTCGCACATACAGCGTTCGGCGGCGCGCGGCGACGATTTCATCTCCATTGACGTCATACGGAACCTCACGGCGATGGCGACGGCGACGGCTGACGGCGACGCCGACGGCAGAAATCTGCTTTTGAGTGTCCATGTAATTGCTATCGCAATAAAATGCGCATCACTGCCGATCGCAGTGGTGCCACTCCCCGGAGATTTTAGCCGCCCCTTCCCATGCTACGTTGCGCGGGTGAGTGATGTCACTCGGCCCAGTTTTTCGGTTGCCTACTCACGCAACGTCATCGGGAACGCAATAAACATGTCGCTTCATTAGGCATATTTTTAATACTGTGTGCGTGCACTGTCAATTGCATTATCTTAAAAAGAAATACACGCATGTAATAAATGTAGGCGTTTTTTAGACAAATGGTTCACTTGCGCTTGAGAATACCGATCGTCAGCTACAGCTGAGCGACGGCAGCCGATGGACCTGTGGTGGAGTTCTCAGTGAACGTAAGTACAGCGATGCCTCCGTTTGCAGCAGGAACATGAATGGTTCAGATGCAGGAAGTAAACTGCAGCGACTGCACGCTGCAGAAGACGCGAGCGCTGCACGTCAAATTTAACACCCACCTCCTTGAAAAACACAGCGATTAGCCAAAGTGTTGCAAATAAAGATGCCTGAAGGGGCAGACACAGGTTCCGCATTTGGCAGACAGCCAAGGGTTGTGCATAATGACCTTATAATAGCTGCACTAAAATTTTCCAACACGTCGAGATCCAGAAAAAGCGCTGCGAAGGCGTGCCTTATTAACAGTACATTTCTTTCCGGGGAGAATGTTACCGTCACCGAAATTTCAGTGGACATCCCGCATGTCCACTCAACCAGTTTCACGCCGACTCATGGCCAGCGCTTCATTGAGTTAGCAAGGTCACACAAAGCGCGGCCACTGCATGGTTTTGAAAAGGTGCACTGCTCGTTCCGTCGATAGCTCAGTTTTTTGATCGGTGGACTGCAGAGGTTTGCTTCACATGGACATCCATAGGTTGCTGGTTGTAATCCGGCTAGACGAATTCTTTCTTTTTCTAAGCTATTTTTGTTTCTCTCATGCATTAGCAGTAATATGGTACTTCACGCACTTTTCTCTGGCTGTCAATGTGTCTTTGTATATTTGTATCTAACCCTTTATACCGGACTACTTGGGTCCTTGGGTAGTCGGTGGTCGAAAGGGTAGCGCATCGGGATGCTGTGCATGTGAGGGAAGAGGCTTCGAAGCCAACCATCGCACCAACTTGGGTCACTCAGCATGTGGTATTGCATGGATACGTGCCGCTCTTCAAAGAACCTCTTTCACGCCGACATGGGTCACTGTAAGACGCGGGACTGAGTATAGGCACCGCTGTTCAAGAAATACTCTTCGATGCCGACTTGGAACATTGGGTGTGTGCCACTCGGTCTGTGCTCGTCTTCAATGAACCTCTTTGACGCCGACTTGCGTACCTATGTATGGGCCACTGCAAATGTTCTGCTCTACAGTGACGAAAAATTGAGGTATACCCCGTCTGATGATGCCTACCGACGGTGATGCGCTAGCACTGAATAAATGAGAAAATCAGAGCCCTTTGCCTGACGAAGATATGGGGGAAAGCGGTGCTTGTGGCAAGACGACGCTGTCGCAGGCGTTTCGCTTCGTTTGCCCTAAACTCAGGATAGGCGGCTCTTCGCTGAAGTTTTGCCTCAACGTCGCGCTCCCGCAACTCGGGGTCCGCAACTCGGGGTTTCTCCTGGGCTTCGGAAACCCTCACGCTGGAATCGGCACATCGGCGACGAGCCCTTTCCCGAGCGACTTCACGGCGCCGTTGCTCAAACGCAGCCTGCTCCTCGGTGGAACACACCACGCGTGAACATCCTATCCGGGCGCACAAACTGATCTGAGGCAAGGGACGCCCGGCGGAGCGCGCGCCCACCCCCTTTCCTTTCCTTTCTCTCTCTGCGACACACCAAATGACCCTGAATAGCCGAGCGAGTCACGTTATCCGGCGCAGCTTTCCCCACACCTGCTCTTTCTCTCTCTCCTTCCTTCCTTTTGTCTTCCTTTATTTCTTGTCCTAGTGTTAGCGTTACATCGCCGGCGCAGGCTGGCGTACACAAGGTATTGCCGCCGTCGAAGCGAGTTAAGCCCCAACAACAGGCATGCGTCGGCACGCTTCCGCGCGCGCCGGCAAGCGAACGCGCCGCTTCGCGTCGGCTGGAGGAAAAGAGCGCGCAACCACAGGGTACTAGCTCTGACGCGTGCCGGCGCTCGCTCCTCGGCTGCGGTGCACTGTTGCTTGACCATTTCGTCTTCAACGGTCCAAGTGCGGCCTAAAACATCCTTCTGTAAACTGAGCTTGAAACAATAAGTCAGTGATCTGTATGCTATTTTATATATAAAAAAACACGTTTGATTATTGAATGTACGCCTGCCGCAACGGTTTCCTTGAACATAACTGCACAAGCTATCGACATCAGCGATTGCGTTCGGGTTGTCGTCTGCAAGATCACTTTGCAAACACCTGCACGAGCATGGCATGTCACATCAATAGCTCTCGTACGTACTCTCTCTCTTTTTTTTTTTTTTTTTTGTAGTTCGTTGCACAGCCAACTATGTAAGAATTACCTAAGAACTACGTAGGAACTACGCAAAGTATCAGTGAAAAATCTGTATTATAAATATAATTATGCTTGTTGGTGCATGAATGAAACGCGTAAGTGGGTTCTGAGAAAATCAGCAAATAAAAAAAATAATTGAAATACTTGTGGCGCTCACAACGAGACATTTCGAACAGTCAAAATTTACCAGTTTCGTAGCTTGTCTCCTGATTCTTGTTTGTCTAACCTTTCCCATGGAACCTTTAATTTTTCTAGGTTGTTTTGAAGCGTCAACACCGCATCGGGAGGCCTTGAAGCACTTATTCGTACTCTTGAAGCACTTATTCAAATGTATGGGCAGCTCATTTGCATAATATGAAAAAATATATGTAAACAGGTTATTTTTAAAATTTATACACTTCAAATTCCCACAAGAAAACGGAAAGAAATACCAGTTTGTTTATTGTTTTCAGCCTACAATGATGTTTCGAATGAGAAAGACATTCAATTTGTTATGTGAGGCATGTAACAATTGCTGTGCCATATATTGCACAATACTGGACATGGCAGCCAACCATTATTAAACCCCAGAAGAAATTAATGGCACAATGCATATGATCAAGCAAACAGCGTTTTATTACACTTAATGGATGCTTTAAAAAACTGTCGCACTAAAATAATATTGCACAAAAGCTACTGAACTAAACTAATATACTAGTACATATTTAAAGATCAATTTCATATTACAGTAACAATAACCAATCAATCAAATGTTTATTATAGGGCCCTGAAACAGCTAGAGGGCCTCTGACTGGTGCACTTAAAAAGCAATATGCGAGACAAAATGTACAGAGAACACAAATGTGGAAGACAAAACAATGCGAGACAGAGAAACATATAAGGGAAAAGAAAACAAGGAAGCGTAAACTGCAGTTAATCATACAAGATGATTATCTACATATATACAATACATAGGAAATGAACTCTGAAATATGTCAATGCAGGCACAATTCTTAATATGTTTTTTGGAGTCGAGTCTTCATTGGAACAAGGCCAGGCAGAGAATGCGGTATGTTACCTGGTATACTGTTGCAGCACGACAAATTGCGCAGCTTTGGGAAAGTATAATGCCATGGACCACCTTATACAGGAACGAAAAGGCATAATTTAATAAGTCTTGGATGAGTGACTAACAACTTCATTAATCGAAGGGGTAAGGTGTAAGGGTGTCTAGAGGTGTGAGTTGAGGTACATTTGAGAGTGCTGGACTATGGTCGCCAGAATGGCAAAAGTGGTGTTGGAAGACACATATCAATTTATTCTGGATGCATGCAGTGATGTCAGAATTAGATTTGCATGTTGTACCTTAATCTACAAAGGCATACTGTAGTAGTGGAAGGCACACAGCAGCATACGATTTCAGAAACAGAACAGGTGAGTGGTCATCATGCAATATACGACATACAATTCCAAGAGCGTGAAGGGCACTTTGTGCATATTTAATGTGTGAACAGAAGCTTAGTGTTTTGTCGAAGTACGCACCAAGATCTTTGATTTCATCGACACTGGACAGTGGAGCATCCCGAAGGGCGTATGAAAATTGTACATGGTATGTTTTGCGCGTGTAACTCAACGCCATAGTTTTGGAAGCATATAAGAGTACATACCATTATTGTTTCTGGACCAGCTTGAGAGTGAGAAAATGTCTTTTTGGAGGTCAATGCAGTCGTGAACACTGTTGACAGTCTTAAACATCCTTAAGTCGTCTGCATACAAAGCCATGCTGTCCATCTATTAAAATGTTCTTAGCACTAACAGAAAGCAGGGAATGCAATATCGATTCAAACACTTTTCACTCAATGCAGCAGATAGATATATGCTGGTAGTTAGTAACTGTACTCGCAGCACCCGATTTGTGCACGGGCAATATCCATGCTACCTTCCAAGTGCTAAAATATATGCTAGACTTTAGGGAACTATGGAAGATTCTTGGGACAACAGGGACGCTTCTATACGTCTTAAGCAGTGTGGGAGGAATACCATCAACACCACAAGAAAGGGAAGCTTTGAGGCACTTCGTACACTTGAAAACAAGGTCTTCATTGACTGATAGCATAAACACTGTGCCAGGCTGAGAAGGAAGGTTACTTGAAGCATCCTTTACACCATAGACACAACAGAAATGTTCTGCAAAGGCATCAACAGTGTTCAAGACATCATCACCATTTTCATCAAGAAGACACCTCTTTGGCGCTCTCTTTAGAAGAATGACAGCGCACGAAGCTCCAAAAATATTTTGAATTATGTGTCGTGCTGGCTTCAACACCATCAATTTGGTTGTAGGGATCATTATAACTATAATAATAATAATAATAATAACCTTAGCAGTACCATGGCACTCTAGACAGCTCGCAAGGCTAAAGAAGTAAGGCTCATGTCTGCACGCTAGAGCGTCTGATAATCAGCCATCTAGAGCAGGAATTTGCTCTAGATGACGCGCTCGCTCGCTCACACACACACACACACACACACACACACACACAATCACGCTTGCTCACTTGCAGAACACATCACACGCACATACAGGGCAATAACTGGGAAGTCGACGGTGCACAATGCACAGGAGTGCCGTTTCACTACGGCCGCAAGGAATGGGAGTCCTAATGGAGAGAAAGCTCTGTATAAGAATGGAGTTGCGGCGTTGGACTGTACAGGTGTGATGGGGCTCAGGCTGTCCTGATGGCTTGTTCAGACGGACAAAAGAAGAAATATAAGTGTTTCCAGAGAGCCACACAGCGCCCTGCAGAATAGACGGACAAGTGCAATTTTGCGCTGGTATTGCAGGGTGCGCCACTTAAGGGCTTTGAGGTGATCCTTGTAGGCTGGCATGAGCTTGCGACGATTGAAAAGATGGGAGTAGAGGGTGTGCATTGCCCGGCGCTGAACAAGCTCAAGTTTGTCAGCGAGATGAGTTTGGTAAGGGGACTAAACTGATGAGCAGTACTCAAGCTGTGGTGGTACGAGAGAAGTGTAGAGTGCTCTGAAAACTTCAGGTCTCCAGGAAAGGGAGAGACAGGTCACAAATCCCAGAATGCGACGAGCCTAGTGACTTGTGCGGAAAAGTCTAGAGAAGGGCTGAATATTACACCCAGGGTGGGAAGGGTCCGAACGGTCTTCATGGGGGTGCAACTGAGGAAGTAGGTTGGGTGCACAGAGGTTGTGGTGTGGCTGATATGCATGGCAGCACTTATTTCAGTGCTAACACAAAGTTTGTTATTGTAGGCCCAGTCATCCACCTTTACAAAATGTATTTATTTCAAGCGCATATGCTGGGCTGCGTATTGGCATAATGTTGCAGTGCAAGTGTTAACTAGTGAATTAAACACATTCTGCGAAGATGCATTAGGAACTTGGTTTTGAGTTAATCTTTTTCCCGACTACAGTTTATAGTATCACAGCGAGACGCATTTTAGTGCAAGCTGAAGAGATTTGGGCAGCTTAAGCATACAGACTGCGAAATGCACTGATGACACCTTTACCCCTTCCCTGCAATGCATGCACTCACACCACCTGCTCTTTCCATAAACAAAACAAAAAATATATCAAAAGCCAATTGCAGTTTCACTGACTCAGTACGTGCTGCTTGTCAAGCAGGCATCGAAGCAATCCTGGTATACGCAGCAGCATGCATAAGGTCCTCCTTATGACGCAGGTCCTCCTATGCATTGCACACGGTGCACATAGTGCAAACAGATTTTTTTTTCCAAGTGCTCAACTACAAGAACACATGACAGCGCTGTATCACGTTTCCTTCAGTGTGTCAGCGTTCTTGAACGCTGCACGAGCGATTTATCGCCAACTAGCCCATAAGACACCTGCATTTGAAAGAAGTGAGTGAAGGTGTACTGTGAACTTGTACTGAACTAGATTTCACACGCCGAATCGAAGAGTGCACTTTCAACTAAACGGATGGCATGGCTGAAGATGTACGCGTATTTCCCATTGTTCGGCTACTAGTGTCTTTCGCTTTCGCAAGTTATCTTTGCCGCTGGAAACAGCGCAGAGCTCGCCCGTTAAACCCGAGTCCCGAGACCACATAATTCACACACGAAACTCGCCGCGGTTCACCACCTGAAGTTCCACACGATTCATTTACACCACACCACACACAGCACGAAGTCAGGAGAGCCATATTTCAAATCACAGCAGCGCAAAACGTAACTGAAATTTTTCCTTCGGCAGAGTTTCTCAGCTGGGCTCGTTCACCGCCGGTCGAACTCGACGGACGCGCTAGGCCTACGCGTAATGTAAACAACATCGGCGGTAGACGAGTGCTGATTATCCAGACTTCGCACTTCGAAAGCAAGTTTCCATTCGTTTCGAGCACAAGAAAATATACATACAACAAGCACAGGCGTTGCCGCAATCGTCTGCAATCGTGATTAGGTTGGATGTTTTAGCAAACGATCGCACTGAGATCGGCGGAATCCAGCGGGCCGGCAGGTTGGGTTCGGCGGCGTCGTTCGAACGCGGCACGAATTTTCGTCGCACTTCCACCACCCACGGTCGTGGGTCGTGTCGGCCTAGTATCACAACACTGTCTTTCAGAAACACTGTCGCGCGCGTCGTGCGTCCGAAGCACTCGGACGATCGTTGGTGTCGGCGCCTTCGCATCGGCGGCCATCATCAGGCGTAGCAGCCAGAGGCTTCGCGGACTCTGATTGGTGGACGCCGGCGACGGTTTCCAGGCTCTGATTGGTGGACGCCGGCGTCGCGTCGGCTCACGCCGCTGGTTTTCTAGCATCGGCAGCTGGCAGAATCTCCGCGCGCCGGCACGCGCCACCCCGTTCGCGACTGACGCTTTTGACGCATTTGACGCATTTGCGCGTGCCGGCGCGTGGCGAAGCGTGCCTGTGGTTGGGCCTTTATGCATGACGCGTGTACTGCAGCGGGACTCACCTTTCGCGCTTTCTTAACAACACTCGGCGCCATCTAGAGTCGCCGTTGCGAAGCCTCTGCGTGACTGCCGAAGTGCAAGGCGCCGGTTGGTGCGAATGCTGACAGTGCTTTATAACGCACATACCGCATCGGCTCACTTGCTATAGCATTCCGCTGCGGAGCCTAAAGACGCGGGTTCAATTCCTAGATGCGGCAACACCATTCAGGCGCGTCAGGAACGCAGAGGTGCACCGAGCTTCCTCTTTACACTAAAACTTCCATGTGGCAGAATTTTCGTTACCCCGTACGCCCTCTGCAATATTGAAATAGTAGGTTTAAGACATAAAACAACATAATACAGCATAAATTTGCGGAAGTTGTGTGCATAAAGGATTTAGTTATCAAATATATCTGCATTTGTGCTGGATATCTCAGCACCCGATTGCGCATCTATCATCCCCTCTACCCACCAATGCCCCAGCTTAAATCCGGCCACATTCCAAGTTTCCAAGTACAGTTTGCTGCTCTCTGGAATAACATTGCATATTCATAGCGGAAAGATGGTTGACTGTCATAAGCGCTGCAGAATAATTTACCGGACCGTATAAGTCTAAAATGCAGGCAATGTAAAGTGATTGTAGAATTACATATTCGCCAAAACTTTGAAAAAGCGTCCGCAGTTAATGTCTCTCACAAATCCAACCGTGCTTAGTTGACACTATGGTCTCTAAATCATAGTGCGCATTGTGAAATGCGGAATCGCTTTGTATTAACGCAAACAACATAATGATTATTACTTTCTTGATCATCAAGATCCCTGAACACGAGCTTTATTCGGGTTGACTCTACATGCCATATTTACACTACCAGAGAATACACATTTGGCACATAGTAAGTCTTATTCATCTTCCAGTGTGGTGACATGGAAGCGGCATTTATTTGTCTTCATTGCGGACAACGATTTAGGCGGTGGCGTTTTCCTTTGGTGTTTCTACCAACATCCTTCCGCGCATTTCCTCCTGGGCGCGGTGCTTACTGTGGCACTTCGTTCGCGATGCGCTTGATCGAAGAATACGGCACATTACGATTCGATGAGTTCACAAATAAATCGCCACGGTTACTGCATTTTGATTACACAGGATTATCGTCACATATCGCTCGCCCCACTTTATTGCACTTGAGTAGAGTATCTTACCCAATGACAGCCGACAATCAGTATTTATTAGCTATCGTGCGACGCGATTTATTCATTTCAATAACTTGCTCAGAGCCAACATCACCATTGTGTCCCACATTCGCTTACGCTGTCTTCCGTCCTTTTTCTCAACATTCAATTTCTTTTCTCATGTAACCACATTATGCACGTCTGTCAACTTGCGTCCTCAAACGCTTTTTTCTCTGCTCGCTAGTGCGCTCGTCACTTACATGTTAGCTGAGTCATCGCACAGGTGCCCAAAAGTTTACCATAGGCAATATTCGTTAGTTGCACCAAAATGTCGAGGCAGAAACCTGCCAAAGGACGTCTATTGGTAACTTTGTGCTGAATGGCTCTGTTTGCTGCAACGCTGGCGATGAAGTTTTGTAGGCTTCATGGCTTTGGATTCATCACAACAAATTGGGGTATGTTCAACGCGGTGGCAAAATCCAAACGGTGCTGAAGGCTTCCCCACATAAAATATATTAGATATGTAAACCCAGCACCGGGATCATATATGGCAGGCTGACCGTACAATATTCTAACCACGCCACGCGTGTCCAAAAGAGCTAGCACATGCTACCGGGTGTAAGTGGTTTGTTCGCGCACCCTTGTTTGTAGTTCTGCACATTCTTGGGGTTCGGTGAAAGGTGAACTGAACCGGCGTACGCAAAGAGAGGAAAAACCTGTGCAGAAAAATTCTTGAAGCCTCTTCCTACAAAGTATTCTATCAGGTCCTGCCAACAAGGAGTCGTGTAGAGAGCACTACACGATTTTAGAAACTCCCCGAATGATTATCGAACGCGCATCAAGAAAATCACGAATAGAGCTAAGCTACCGATTGATGGTAAGACGACTGCACCGTCCGACATTCCCTTATTTAGGGAATGTCGGCGCTGCGCAAAAAAGGAGCGCTGCATATTTGGCCACAGTATGAATGTAGCTTAACTATTGCGCTTTTCTTTTTTGTTCCTTAAGGGCATAGATTAAGGCACAATTTAAAAACATAACTTTTTTTTGCAATTTGGGAAGTGTATCTCGCTTTACGCACATTTTAAATATTTGCACTTTTCTTAGAAAGTCTTATTTCTGGCTGAAAAAAACTTTTTCCCAAATCAAGTAGTGGGTGAATAGACCCTTTACGAATGCGCTCCACAGCTTACTGCTCATTTTTCAAACAAAAACTTCCGGCACGAAAAGCAAAACGCTTGTCCGGAATCAGCAATATATGAGAAATTGTCTCGCAACTGTTGCACTGCTGATTTTTCAGTCAAGGCAATCCAAAGACGCAGTGCGCGTTTCTTTCCCGCGTTTGTGGTTCGAAGTGCGTCTTTTCGAACGCATTTCGTCCCTAGCGGCGTTCCTTGCAACATTGGATGCGGTTCTTTTGTTCAATCATGGTAGTATCGCGCTTTCCAACATTTTGACGTCATTGGGACGCTGAAGTCGGGCCGCAGGACACTAAAATGGCTAAACGAAGTTGACCAGAATCGGCAATACAATGCGCATAGAGCTGCACCACAGCTCACAAAAGAGGCAAGGCAAGCAAGACGACAGGCTGAAAAGCAAAACAATGACCTACCATGATTACCAAACTGGCGGCTACTATAGATACGACTTGAACGGTGTTGGTGGCAAAAAACGGGTGTTTTTTAGGTGTTTTCTTACTTTAAACTCAATTATCTCAAAACCATGTTATTTATTACATAGGTACCATTATTTCCTGTCTCTTCCTGGATAACTAGTTGATTGTATTTCCCTGTCATCTGTATAAGTGTAGGCAACTACTGTGCTACAATTGAAAATGTGCACCTAACGGTTTTTGTGTTACAAATTTTGAAATATGCAAATAAAGCCAGAATTTAGGTATTAGTGTGAACAATTTCACCAAAATATCCATTGTAGTCTGATTTTAATAAGTCTAGAACAGTTGAAAGAGCAGGAAATTTAGAAGAAAATGATGTATGCATTATGCGGATACCACTTTTAGTTATTGAGAAAACGGTTCCTCAACATGGTGAAAATTGCAAGGGAAGTATAGGGCTTAATTACCCTGTGTCCTTACGACTGATTAGAATGTCTTAGCGTACGGTTAAGCGCCAGCCGACGTTCAAGCCAATCTGCGCTACGCAAAAAATTCGGCGACACCGGTGAACCAGTTTCGCGCCGATCTTCAGCCATGCCTTCCGTTAGTTATCTGGGTCATACCGTCCGCAGTCTGTGCCTGCTCTTTAAGCGACCCTGCTTCCGTTCCGTCGATAGCTCAGTTGGTAGAGCGGTGGACTGTAGAGGCACCTCCAAGACAGGCATCCATAGGTCGCTGGTTCAAATCCGGCTCGACGGATATTTTTTTTCTCTTTGCGATGCAAATCAACTCCGTGTTACTTGTTTCCTGTGATGTAGCAAGAAATGCTAACGTCAGCTCTCCTCATGGGTAAGGGTCATCACATTCCCGGAGCCTAAGAAAAAAAATAGGAATGATTCTCTTCAAGAACTGGTGGGGGGCAGCTTTCATTCTTACTCCTTCAGGCGGACTTCTTTTAGGCATAACATTATTTCCTGTCCGACTCACTACAACTACTACCGCCACCTCCTCCCTCCCTTATAGCCGCACATTAATCGCAGTGTGGTGGCTCTGCCCACACTTACAGGAAGGCCAATCACCAATTCAATTAATAAATAATTATTTATATTATTTAACGTATTTTAATTTCTAGGAGGAATTGGGCATCCCTCAGGGGAAAAGCGATTGCAAACCAACTGAAAGCGCCTGAGGGCCCGCGTATATGAGTGCGGTTTTATAGAACCCATGTGTCCAAATGTATACTAGCGCAATTCATTATAAAGAAAGTGAATGAAAATAATGACGCAATAAAATTATCACTTGCTACAAGTAGAACGAAGTGAATACATACATTCAGGAAATATTTGGTACATTCAGAGAACGTAAAATGTTTATCGTGAAGACACATCTGAACATAACGCAAAACACAATAGACACAATGCATAAAGCTAACAATCATCATTTTAATTGTAATAGGACAACATAAAATACGAACATTAGACAACAGTTTCAAAATATTCTCACATTTGTCTTCTCCGTTGTGTAGCGAAGCCAACGTCTCTCTGTTCACATCTGTCGGGCAAGCATGGCAATGTAAACCTTAAAAATTGCAGTAAATAGCACGTGCATGACACCACCCATCCACCCACAGATTTCAAATCGCTTGAGCACTGGTTCACTGTACCGCACGCGGCAACAAAACAGCTCCTATGGGCGGCGTCATCTGGCACGTGGAATAAGTTTTTGGAAGTCCTAGCTACCATCGTATTGATTAGAGAATGTGCCGATTTAGTTTCCCTTTTTCTAAACATTCAGTGATGTTTCCTTGTCATGTCGCAGTTGTAGTTTTATCCTCATCTTTCAGTCCACGAGGTTGTCGTTGTTTTTGCGTAGCAATAGACAGCACTGCACTAAGTAGGGCACTGAGGAAGGTCGACTATTCGGCTATATTGTTACCGGTTGTCCTTAAAGGAAGGCCCCTTTCAAATATATTAACCTGGAGGTGTTGAAAGAAGTCGCCAATCTAAAAACTCTGGCCGTGAATGCTTTCGGAGACGGAGGATTCGCTGAACACCGTGATGCGTTTATACAATATCTGTTCGAATGCGAAAAAAAATTGTCAGGATAAATTTTCATAATGCATAAAGCACCTTAAACACAGTGAACTATTAAGACTAAGCGCGCTTGTGTGAGCGTTACTTTACCCAAGGGGACAAACGAGTTGAAACCCTTTCTGCTGAGTGCATATAAAAGCGCCATTTTGCAGTTCACCATACCTGCGCAAAACTGAGTGGCTACATCGACTTTCTCACAAATGAGTATTGCGGCATTGTGAAGAAAAAAAAAACCATGAATGCAGAAAGGCTCACAATGATTTGTAACGCCTTTATCACTGTCACAAA
Source organism: Dermacentor silvarum (assembly GCF_013339745.2). Taxonomy (NCBI): domain Eukaryota; kingdom Metazoa; phylum Arthropoda; class Arachnida; order Ixodida; family Ixodidae; genus Dermacentor; species Dermacentor silvarum. The sequence continues at coordinate 149,126,958 of NC_051161.1, forward strand.
AAAGTCGTGGAGGTGCTGGGTATCGATCCCAGTACCTCTCGCATGCTAAGCGAGCGCTCTACAATCTGAGCTACACCCCCGACAAAATTGCTCAGTATCCGAGTCGCTACCGTATTGTCCTCTTTGCGCGAAACTAAGTCGAAGGAAAGCGAACGAGGCAGGTGAGGGCGGGGCGACGACCGGTTGCCGCAAGAATCTCGCTTCGCATAATAAAGAGATGGTCTACCGCTCGGAAGCTGTCTTTTGGATTGCGGTGGGAATCAGAACATCGTCTGTCACACTGACGTAAACGGGCACGCTTGTATTCCATAAACAAGGAATTATATTTAACTTGATAGGCAGTTCAGTGACGCAGAAAAGCCGTCGTTGGTGTCGGCGTAGGCGCCGGCATCGTTGGCGGAAACAATCATGCCGAACCACATCATTCCAAACCACCCCGATCTGCCAGGCCGTTCGCATGACGCTAGTTGTTAGTGAACAAAAATTTCATTTCTCATTGCAAGATCTGTCAGAAAAATCGCAAAGTACGATTTAGACACAACCTACAGACGTTATATCGTCGTATTGCATTTTGAATGTATCAGAAAAATATGTGATAAGCAGCCAGGGATCTTTGATTCCTATTGCATTCTACTCTAAATGCAAAGCTTAAACGTCTACCAAATATTTAACTTTGCTATGAAAGTGGCGCAAAAATCACAAGTGGCGTCCCTTGACGATGAAACAGCCTGCACGAATCGGTGTACTTTCACGTAACCAAACACCAGCGGAGGGGGAGTTCTTTTGCTTGGTTATAATAACTTATTGCCTAAAATTGTATTTTCAGTGCTTCTGCTAAGTTTAATGCTGAACCTGAGGACTCTGGTCGAGCTAAGGTGACACATTTATACGATGCTATTTGCATAATCAGCTAGCACAAGAGAGCGGTAATTGGAGATCGCAGGGAGAGGCCTTCATCCTGCAGTGGATAAAAATATGCACTGATGATGATGATGATGATGATGATTTACATAATAGGGTACCCCGTGAGCAAAACTGTATGAACCATACGCTCAACGAAAAATCTCAGATTGTTCGTAATGCAATCGCACAAACTGAAATTAATTAGTGCACTAGAAGGTTCGCAATACCAATTTAGTACTGCAGTGCACGATTTACATTCAAAGGGGGATATCAAGATAGTCTCTATCGCAGAAACTCGACTGTGTGTATTTTTGCTCGGGGGAGTACGTCACACTTCTCGGTCTTGTTCATCATTTTAGGCGAAGGAACATTCTCGGGACCAAAAACTTAGTTCAATACAGGGAAATGCAATGTTTGCTTACGATTCATACCCATTCATGCAAGCAAACCACTACCATTACTTAGTTGTCCATTAAAGCAGTAAACACCACTTGCGCCTAACTACCTGAATAAACTAAACCGCCAAAGTGAAGATATGAGCGTTTGGGTGAAAGCAATTGTGTACAAAGACCAAAGTAACTATCAATGCGCAAATTTAAACGAAGCCAGGAGTACAATCGGCAGTGCCTTTCCCGAGCTTAGTTTTCTTCTCGGTTACTTTACACTCACATCAATCTCTATAGAAAGGCCAGCGTGACCATAGTTTAGGAAGACCAAACACTTACCCTCTTCCAAAGACCAAAGTTTGGCCTAACCGATGGGGCTAATAACTCCACCGCGGCCGCCTGCAGCAACATACTGTGTCATTCAGCAAACGAGTGCGCCATCCGAAAGAGCCTCCAGTTTGTCCGAGTACTGGCAGCCCTTATCAGGAGCTATTCACAGAACCGACACTTACAATTCAAAACGACGGCAGATGATGGCGTCGTGCCCATTCAGACGCCATCATATGCCGTCATTTTGAATTGGGAGTGTCGGTTCCGTGAATAACTCGATCTCCGCTGCGTGCGACCGCGGTTTCGCCGCCTTGGTCACGCTCATACAGGTGTATATCTTGGGATGTTGGCGCGTGTTTGAGCGGATCCTCCACTAGAATATAATTGTAGTCGAAGCAAAGGTCCATGGGAAGAATTACAGATAGTTATAGTACTGATTCCAGATGTAAAAAGCCTGACGGCCTAGAACTGCGGACTTAACTAGAACAGCATGGAAGCCAAACAGGAAAATATATAGCTAGATCGACGCGCCTGATATGTTTAATTATTCGCTGTTCCACGAAAGTCAGTAAATCTGGAAATAAGTAAGTGGACCTTTCACGTGTAAATATCCAATTCACCTAAATCCTTTGTTCGTAACGGATAGCATATAGACTGCTCCATGTTATCTGCAGCATGCGTGAAACAAGCTTAGGAGTGGAGAAAAGGTTAGTGCAGAAACTCCCCTGTGAGCTGTTTTCAGTGTCTTGTGCGTATAAGCATTTCCAGGTTTGGTTTGGTAAGCATTTCCATGGGGAATGGTTTTAGATGCGAAGCACCTTATGGTCGAGGCTCCCTCCCTCCCTCCCTCCCACCGCCGTGCGGCGTCCACACCCCTACTGCGCATGCGCACCCTTCTCCCAATCCTCTGCTCTCCTCCCTCCTCCCCCTCCTCTCCTCTCCTTGTCTCATCACGTCTCCTCTCGGCATTCCTCGTCTCCTCTCCGACGCTCCTCTCCTCTCCTGATTGCGCAACGAATGGCCACGCCTGCGGCTCCGCGCGCGATATTGCGAAGCAGCTTAGGTTAGAGGCGCGACAGTAGGCACCCCAGAGGCACCGGCAACAGTCACCAACGCCGCGCGCGTTCGGTGCGAAAGCGGGCAAAACGCCGACGGCGTCGACAACACTTCTGCGCGTTGCTGGTGCTGCTGCATGTCCAAGTTTATACAACTGATAAAACTACCTTCAGTCGACCCCATGGCTGGTTCGCATACTACTCAGGGTTCCCCTACGGGAAGATGGTGAAATTTTTTTGCATTAACAGAAGCAAGAACATAACTGTTACTTTCTTGATCGTCAAGATTCCTGAACACATGCTTTATTAGGTTCCTCGTAGACTCTGCATGCCATATAGACTGCGCTCGTGTATCCCCCTTCACTGTGTCCGTGTCGATTGTGCGCGCTAAATATTTCACTATCAATTCTTACCAACTCTCCCAACTATCAGTTCTGCATGTCATATTTATGCAATACCAGAGTGTACATTTTGCCCACGCTAAGTTTTATTCACCGTCCAATTTGGTGTTATCTAATACGGCATTTAATTGTCTTGATTGCGGACAGCAATTTCGATCGTGGCTTTTTTCTTTGCTGTCATGCCAACATCTTTCTACGCGTTTTCCTGCTGTGGGTGGTGCATACTGTGACATTTCCTTCACGATGTGTTCGATCAAAGAATAGCGCATATTACGATTCCATGAGTCCACAAATCAAGTGCTTATGTTTCTGCATTATGACTGCGCAAGTCATATATCTTTCGCCTACATTATTGGATTTAAGACTAGTTCCTGCCCCAATAGCAACCGACAACCGGTATTTTCTAGCTCGTACGACGCGTTTCCTTCATTTCACTAACTTTCTCAGAGGCTACGTTGATATTGTGCCCCGTACTCTCTTACGATTTCTTGCGTACTTTTTCTCAACTTTCAATTTCTCGCTCCATGCACCGACACTTAAGCACGTTGGTCAACTTGCTTCCTCTATTTTTTCAATACTTGCACGTGCGCTCGGCACTTACCTGTTAGATGATTCACCGCACAGGTGCCTAATAGTTTACCATCAGCAATAGTCGTTAGTTTGTACTCGGCAACTAAAATGTCACGACAGAAAGCTGCCAAATGACGTCTATTAGCAACGTTGTGCAGACCTCTCTTTGCTGCCACTCTGGCACTCAAGTTTTGCAGGCCTCATGGTTTTGGATTCTTCACTACCAATTCGGGTATGTTCAGTGCGGTGGCTAAAACCAAACGGTGCGGAAGATTTCCAAATATAAATTATATTAGATATTTAAACCCAAAGCGGGGTTCATATGGCAGGCTGACAGTACAATAATCTAATTACGCGACGCGTGTCGAGAAGACTACCGGTTGTCAGTGGTACGCACAGGCGGCCTTGCAGTTCTGTACATATTTAGGGCTCGGTGAAAGGTGAAATGAACCCACCTATCCAAAGACAGTGAAGCCCGTTCAGAAAAATTTATGAAATATGTTCATACAGAGACTTTTATCAAGTATACCCTACAAGGAGTCGTATAGAAAGTGTAATATTCCACGTTTGTATAAACTCCCCAAGTGATTATGCAACGCGACGAACGAAAATCATGAAGTTTAGCTAGTCTAAACGGTAAGCCGACTGCAACGTCGGTGACAGTGCGTGTTTCTTATTCAGAGAATTTCGTGTGTCCACTAAATCGGCTCTACATATTTGGTCACAGTATGAATACAGCGTAACTAATGCGCTTTTTTTCTCCCATAAATCTGGCTGGAATTTCTTAGCGTCCCGTTAAGTGTCGGCCGACGTTCAAGCCAATCTGCGCTTGGTAAAAATTTCAGCGGCACTGGTGAACCAGTTTCAAGACGAATCCTTCAGTTAACTGGGTCATACCGCTATCAGGAAGCGCCTGCTGTTTAAGAGACGCTGTTGCCGTTCCGTCGATAGCTCAGTTGGTAGAGCGGTGGACTGTAGAGGCACCTTGAAGACAGGCATCCATAGGTCGCTGGTTCAAATCCGGCTCGACGGATATTTCTTTTTTTCTTTTTGTCATTCTCTAAGGGCCAAATCAACGGCATATTACTTGTTCCTCGTGATGTAGCAAGAAATGCTAACGTCGGCTCTCTGCATAAGCAAAGGGTGATCGTTTTCTCCAAGCCAAACAAAAGAAACAAGAATGATCTTCTTCAAGAACTGGGGTGCAGCACTCATTCTCACTAATTGAGCCAGACTGCTTTTTTGCGATACCATTATTCCTGGTCCGACTCACTACAATTCCTACCCACTCCGCCCCCGTCGAAATGTGGCTGTCACGGTCGGGATTGAACTAGCGACCTCGAGCAAAGCCATGTCCGTCAAGCTACCGCCGTTGGCCCAGAAGTGTTGATTTGACGTGCGACAGCTTCTGTAGTGTCGGCTAGACACTGCGGTGGTTTAAGGTGGCTGTGCGTCTGCACGCCCTGCGTCGATTGTTCCCTTAACGAATTTGCATCGTGTTTATTTCTCAGAAATAGCAGAAGCGTATCGTACGGTACCCTCAAACGCTCATTTATGCGTATATTTATTTATTTATTTATTTATTTATTTATTTATTTATTTATTTATTTATTTATTTATTTATTTATTTATTTATTATTTATTTATTGTAACCTACCCACAGGCCCCGATGGGGTATTGAGTAAGGGGGTTTAGTAGAAGTTATATAAGCAATAGGGGGGGGGGGGGAATTCCACAACAACGCAGACAAAAAATAGTAAACAAGGAAAGCATGCTACAACAGAGCAGTAGGAACGCTATCGACAATATGATGCATGTGGGGGGGGGGGGGAGGAGGGGGAGCGCTGTATAAATGAGTCAGTAACCTGTAACACAATGTAATGTCAACAGCGTACATATTAAGAAAAATTTGAATTCAAACACCGCGTGAACATGTGTAGTTGCGCAGACAACCGAACAACCCCAGAAAACAATTCACTATACATGATGAGTAGGAAGATCAAGGGTTAGCTGGTGATATGAGCAATAAGTTACTTCCGAAATTTCACTCGCTTAGCTTTTTCGACTATGCTACCGAGAAGACTATTCCATTGCCGTCTGGCACGTGCAAGTGCAGGTGAGTTAAATGCGTCAGTATTGCCGCAAACGCGGGTGAAGCTTAGGCTATTGTATAGTCTATGTGACGTGTGTGGTGTCGTATCTAAGCCTAAAATATCTTGGCGAAACTGATACGCGTATTTCTGAAATGAACACATGAGGGTTATGTCAGGGTGATTACTTAACTGTGGTATAGAAAGGGTGAGTTTACCTTGCGTTACGCTTGAGTGGTGACTATAATTTTGGCAAATGAAGCGAGCAGCTCTATTTTGAGTTGCTTCTAACATGGTAGTTAAATAGTTTTCATAGGGGGACCAGATCAAACAGGACAATTCGAGTTGTTGGCGGGCCAACGTTTGGAAATCAAGCTTACGAATTACAGACGGCGAGTTACGAAGGTTTCGACATAACTACACTAATGACGTGGCTGCTTTGGCGCATACGTTAGCAATAGGGGGGTCCTGGAGAAGTTTGGAGAGAAAGAGATGCCGAGATACCTAAATGAAGATACCTCAGATAATCTGCTGCTTTTTATACTATATGAAAAGTTCGAATTTCAACGCTTTCTGCTGAAAGACATTACTTTACATTTAGCCGAGTTTAAATTCATTAGACGTTTGTCGCACCAATCGTTTATTAGGTTGCGTTCATGTTAAATAATCTGGTGGTCTCTGTTGATGGGTTGATATATAATGCAATCATCAACAAATATGCACAGGGAGGATGATGTGTTATTGGGCAGGTCGTTAATATGTATAGGAAACAGTGCGAAACCAAGTACGCCCCCTGTGGTACACCTGAAGAAACATTGGAATGGGACGAAGAGAAATTGTTAACGGTAGTGAATTGCTACCTGTTCGAAAGAAAATTTCGTAGCCAAGATAGAGTCAGTGAATCCAGTTCTAATGCGGATAATTTTATAAATTATATCTGTTGAGAAAAGACAGGATGAAGAAAACTGCGGCCAGTCAATTCGAGGAAGGTTAAAGTCACTAAGAAGGTAATTGAATTTAGTCGAACAAAGCTGTGGTGTTTTTTCCATGCTAGATCTGAGTTCATTAGTGAAGCAATGACTGGAGTGAGAAGGGCGGTAACAAATACAAATCAAAACCTTCGCAGAGTAGCTGAGACATACTGCCCACAGAACATCTAGATCAAAATTTGTGTTAACGATGAGTGTAGTGATTGTTTTCTTTAATTGCGAAGGGCACCGCCGTCTCCTTTATCAGTGCGATCACAGCGGTATACACTATAGCTGTTCACTAAGGAAACGATTTCATTGTCGGCATTACCAGGGTGAAGACAGGTTTCGGTAAGGGCAAGGATATCACATCACAGTCATGAAGACAGGAGGCCAGGTGATCACGCTTCGACATTACACTTGGACTATTTGTGAATGATAAAGAGGAGTATAGACCAATCCGATGGGATTGTGGGGTCCTGGTATTTAGCTATCCATTCTGTTCCACACCTGAGCCATAAGTGACATCATATGTGTACGATTTGTTACCAATGCGCAACCGATCCACCGAGAGCTTAAAGGGTTTATTGTGCGTCTTTGCATGCTCGATTATTTTTTTCACGCTTGTCGTGTAGCCAAAGGAAAGTCCTCCCGAATTTAAAAATTTGAGCGTTTTAGTTTTCGCCCAGAGACCCGGATTTGTTCTTTGTCCTTAAAATAAGTCAGCTTGAGGAACAGTGGTCCGAGGAGTTCCTAAGAAGCGATTCCTAAGAAGCAAGTACCACCACATCCAACTCCAGGCAGTCCACAAGGCCCACGACATCGCAACGGGATTTCGCCTCCCGGTGCCATCGTGGGCGGAGCCACCGACTTGACCTGAGGGAGCCTTCGGCTCCCCCTGACCAGTTTCTCAGGACCAATAAAAGTTCTTGTCACTGTCTCTGGCAGTGATGGGTCTGTGTTTTGTATCTGAGAACTTCTCTAGTCATTGCGTTCTGTCGAACTGCGCACTTGTTGCAGGGATACCGAGTTTCGCATAGCAAAAATCAGTTATTTTATTTTCTGTTGTCGCCCAATCTTCATTAGCATCATCTTCTACGCCAAAGAACATTAGATTTGAACGACGCATTCTATTTTCGGTATCATTACATCTAGATGCGATCTTTTCCATCTGCTCAGAAAAGTGGCGCAATGAGTCAAATCACCTGAGGAAATTAACGCAGGTTTTGCCTCCAGAGCAAGAATTTTCGCATTTTGCAATTTATTTCTGTTGACGGCATCCTACTGTTTGCCTCCACGGTTAACTTGAGATCGGCATGCAGAGTCGTGATCACTTCTTTAAGCTCACGCTCCGATTCAGAAGCAGCAGCGCGACAATGATTGACTCGATTTAGATCTTCAACTAGGGTAGTTTGGCCTTCCTCAAGCTTGCGTATTCTTTCCATGTTAGAGGCTTGCGTTTCCTGTAACCGACGTAATGTATCTAAGGCGGTGGCAAAGGAATCTGCCTCAGCCTTAGTATATAGACCCGGGTTTATTTCAACGTCACCAGACATCCCAAGAACATTTCAAATCAGGCAGAGCACATGTCGCTTGAAAAAGTCAACGAGCACTTAGCACATGAACTAAATCCACAGGGACCGACACCTTAAGCAAGGAGTAGTTGGAAGACGCAGTACCATTAAAGTAACCGAAATGCAACAGCAGTGGACGTAAGCTTGCAGTCCTTGTAGCGGTGTAGTGCCCGAAATGAATGGAGGTCGGCCAGTTTCTAAATTCCGCACCGGGGCCTGTACTGATGAATGAAGTAGTGGCGGATGCATGTTCCCACGTCCCTGGGCTGATTGTGTCTAGTGCAGACACTAACGTTTCCTTGGCCTCTCACGTCATCTTTCCTCTTTGCCGCCCTCTCTCTCTGTATAGGAACTGCGACAGTGGCGAGGCCGTTATTCACTCGTTTCGCGACTGCGTCGGTTCTACGCCTTCTCTCTATCTTCTCTCCCCTCCACTCCACAGTTCTATCTATGTCCCCTCTGGGCTTGGACGGTAAAAAATTGGCCGCCATCCTGGCGTGCGAACGAGAATGTCCAGCGAAACTGTATCAAACACCAAATATGGTCGAGCATTGTTTTGACGCAGTTCTTCTGGGGTACTATTTTGTAGGAAATATAATTCTTTGTTTATGCCTTATGACATCATCACCCGACTGCCATTTGGTCGAAAATGACCGGGCGGCGCCAATTTTGTCTGTCAATCACGCGACGTCAAGAACCCGCAGAAACCGACGACGTCAAAATGACGTTGACGCACTCATTACGTGGAGCATAAGGCAGCATTTTTTAGCACTGCCGGAGGTAGGGTCGTCGCAGAAAGCATAAAAAGTGGCTGCCTCCTGCGTTGGCTCTTCGCTGTCGCCGATCTAGACACGGAAAGCCAGACGACGCGTTTGACATGCCGGGCGACCATTTTTGACGGAATTTTCACCTCTCGAAGGAAACGGTGCGGTTGTTGTGCGAGAAACTGGCGGGGGAACAGGAAGCGGAGCGAGCGACGGGACTATCGCTGGAGTGGAAGGTATTGTGCGTAAGGTAGTGTGTATTAACTAAATAACAAGCACTCGAGTAAGTGTCTCTCTAATGATGAAAAAATCTAACCAATTAGGGCTAGCACTGTGAATTTTAAAAATGTTAATAAGTTGCAAGCACGCCACCAAGTACCTGCCATCAACATAAGAAAACAACACGTATTAGTGCTACTACTGTGTCATTGGTAGCACCAATAAGTGTTCATTTCTTCAGCTTCTGGTGGGCCCTGAGTGGTACGCTTGTAATTCGGTTAACATTTTGTGTCGGGGTGGACATGCCCAACACGTGCGCTTACTTACTAAGGTCTGCAACCTCTGAACCCTACCTTTGTTGAATGATGAAGTACCTTTCCTCAGTTGCCAACTTGTCTCTCGTCAGTGGAGTACTCAGTGCACCATTTCCATCATCATGCAGGTGGCAGCAGCAACCCCCTGGAGCCGTGGCTCCTAAAACAGGTTCCAGGCCATCCTCTACGTAAACAGCCAAGGGGAAGTACAACGCAGCACATTCCAACATATGTTCCGTAGTGGAGAGGTGTATTGGGTTCTTTACGAGCCGTTTCCGCTGTCTGCTGCGGTACCGCACCCTCCTCTACGGGCTTGATCCTGTGGCCAACATTGCCGTGACATGTGCTGTGTTTCAGAACCTTCGGCTGTCTGAGGGCGACTTAGAAGACGATGATAAAAGTGATGACGACAGCAGCAGCCGCAGTAGTAGCGAGCTTGACAGTAACTGGCGACCCAATGCCTTATGGTCTGCCCTGAAACAGGGGGCTCGATTGAATTATTTGACAGGGCAGGCTTACCGAGACAGTGTAATCGGCATCTTCGGCACAACCCGTGCGCAGCACATGCATTACTTGAGGAGTGTGTGGCTGCATTTGCGACGTCAACAGCAGTGGGAGCCTTGATAGGTGCATACACGCTGTTGTAGTGTCAGCAAGATGTGGTGGCCTTGTGGTGCGAGGTTAGAAAAATAAAAATAAGAAATAGAGCTTTTCTTCTGCTCCTTCCATCTGGCCTCTTTCTCTCTTTCGATCGCCGACTCTCACTTTGTTGTAGTGGACCTAACCTCGGTCCCTGCAACCCACCCCCACCAGCAAATAAAGTTTGTTTATTCTAAATGGTGAGTGAGGTGGCATCGTCATGTGGTCGTCGTCGTTTCATCCCCATCGTGAAGTCGTTGCCGTTGTCTTCGTTTTCATTGAACCGTTCTTATTCTGTCCTTGTTAGACGGCACTGCACTGAGTTGGGGGCTGAGTAAGGCCGGCAATTCGGCAATATTGTAACTAGTCGTCTTTAAACGGGATGTCCCTTTTAAAGATAATAAGTTGGGGGCATTAAACGAAGTCGCTGAAGGAAACACTCTGGCAGTAAATGCGTTCGGAGACAAAGGACTCGCTCAACTCTGTGATGCACTATTACATTATGTAACTGCAGGCTTGAAAAAAAATGCTTGGTTGACCTTTTATAATATATAAAGCATCCTAAACACACTGAACTATTTGCACTGAGCGCGCATATGTGAGCATTAATTTTATCCAAGAGCGCCAAAAAGCAGAAAGCTTTTCCAGTTAGTGCATATAAAAGGAATTACCATTACCAAATCCTGACTGGGAGATTACCACTGTCCATCAAAACAAAAGTGTACAATGATTTCATTCTACCGGTGCTAACATATGAAGCAGAAACTTGGAGGATAACATGAAGCTCGAGAACAATTTGAGGACCAAAAAAAGAGCGATGGAACGAAAATGTTAGGCCTAATGTTAAGAGACAGGAAGAGAGCGGTTCGGATCAGAGAAAAAATGGGGATAGCGGATATTCTAGTTGACATTAAGCGGAAAAAGAGGAGCTGGTCAGGCCATGTAATGCGAAGGATGGATAACCGGTGGACCATTAGGGTTACTGAATGTATACCAACAGAAGGGAAACGCTAGTCGAGGACGGCAGAAATCTAGGTGGAGTGATGAAGTTAGGAAATTCGCAGGGGCAAGTTCGAATTAGCTAGCGCAAAACAGGGGTAATTGGAGATCGCAGGGAGAGGCCTTCGTCCTGCAGTGTAGATAAATATAGGCTGATTATGATGGATGCATATAAAAGCATCAATTTTGCATTTCATCCGAACTGCGCAAAACGGAGTGCCTACGTCGACTTTCTCACAACTCAGTATCGGGAGCGCTCTTTTCATGCCTGAAAAATAAAAAGTGGAGGTGCTGGGTATCGATCCCAGTACCTCTCGCATGCTAAGCGAGCGCTCTACCATCTGAGCTACACCCCCGACGCGATCGCTCGGTAACCGAGTCGCTAGCATATTGTGCTCTTCGCCTGAGACAAGGTCGAAGGAAATCGAACGAAAGAGGTGAAGGGAAGGCTGGAGGCGACGACCGGTTGCCGCTAGAATCTCGCTTCGCATATTAAACGTGCCTGTCTACCACTCGGAAGGCCTCTTCGGATTGCGGTGGATATGATGAGAATTGTCTGTCACATTGGCGGAGTGTATAAATATGTCTCTTAATGACCAGAAGGACCTACCCTACCATCTGAGTACTTTTCTATACAATTGTCAAACTTGCTTTAGGGTCCCTCTAAAAGTGAATAAAGGGGCCCTGAACCACATTTTATTTAAGTGGAGAAAGTCATTTGTTGACTTTCTCTCCGTGTTTGCTATCTTACTATCTTACTCGGTGTTTGCTACGGCCCCCCACGAGCAGACGCCGGTTTTCTAATAAGCTCAACTGCGACCTAGATGTACTAATGAAAAATGCACTGACGCCCAGATATTACTCTTCGAAGACTTTAACTTCCCGCATATCAACTGGGATAGCTATGCACCTTCGTCACATAGTGAAACCGAAAATGATTTGCTCGAAGTATGCTTTAATTTCAACTTAACACAGCTAGTTTTAGAACCAGCCCGCGTGGTGCAGGACTCCGCCAGCATTGGAAATTAGCGACCATAAAGTAATTCACACAGTCTTTAACTTGAAGTTTCCAAAACGAGAATCATAGAATAAAATAATACGCTTATACGATAAACGCAACTTCAATGCTAATAACAACGAACTTATGTCTTTCTACCCCGATGTTACTGCTGAATTCCATAACCGCACACTTCAAGCAAATTGGTCGAACTTCCAACAAAAAATTGCTGATCTTGCTTCTAACCGCAGTCCAGTTATTCCAGCACGTACTAACAGTAATAAACTTGATTTCACAAAAAAATTTACAACTCTAGAAAACAAGAAAAAAATTACTTTTCCGTTCCGCAAAGATAAGCCACTGTCCTGTGGCCTGGGGCAAATATTACAATGCAGAGAAAGCTTGTATCTCTGCTATAGGCCGCGAAAAGCACTCCCTATTCCATGAAAGCTTGCCTCGTGTACTAAGCAGTAACCCACAGAAATTATGGCAAGTTGTCAACCCCAAGCCACCGGACGCTATGATTATCGCCGACTATAACGATTAGTGATACCTGAACACGAGAATACCGATGCATTTAACCTTGCGTTTTCATCGGTATTCACCACTTAACCTGATGCTCCGCTACCGATACAATCATTGTCTGTGCAATCTGTTATGTCACCCAAACTGAACATGGCATCCCTGTAACCTGCACCCCGACATCTTAAAATTTATTACTGAATTTCTCACTAACCGATCACACTCAGTACATATCAATGATTACACATCCGCGCCCCTCACGGTAACATCTGGCGTCCCACAAGGTAGCGTACTAGGCCCTCTGCATTTTCTTATTTATATTAACGGCCTTCCTCTCCACGTTTGCCTCTCAAATCCGTATGTTCGCCGATGATTGTGTTATCTATCGTATCATTACTAGCCACTTTGTTCACCACAATGTTTTACAAGATGATCTTAACAAAGTGCAAGACTAGTGCCACGACTGGCTAATGACCCTTAAGCCCAATAAATGTAAAGTAACGTGTTTCACTCGCCGGCATCAGCCCTTATACCTACCCTATAATATTACTAATACCACCTTAGAAAAAGTGGACACATTTAAATACCTCGGCGCCACCCTTTCATACGACTTATACTGGTCGGCTCATGCAACGCGCATTAATGCTTCCGCTAACCGACCACTAATTCCTGAAACGCCATCTGTCCGCCATGATACGCATCACGTTAAATTACTTGCGTTCAAGACACTCGTACGTCTGAAGCTCGAATACGTTTCCCCCATGTCGTCGCCGCCCGCAGGGGCGTCTGCGTCAGCAGGCGTTTGGTGTGTTGCGACACCGGACCCGAGCACACGAGGGTTGGACCCTCCCGCGTCTAACCGTGCGCGGCTTAGCCGTGTCCGGGGAAAAGAGGATCCTGGGGGTTGAGCCAATGCTGAGTGCTTGGACCTTTATGGCCCCTTGGCGGAGGCAACACACCCCTTTGGCCTCGGCTTCACGTAGACGGCACCCCCGGACTGACCCACCCGGGGGAAATCGGTGGTCGCCTTTTCCTATCCCCCTCTCCAACCTATTGCTTTCCTATCTCCTTTCTTTTACTCTCGTATCATCTCTTCTCTTCCGTCACTTCCTAATTTTCACAGGCGGCTTGGGTTAACCTTGTGTATGTGCCCTCTCTTGGGTATCTTATATTGGGTTATAGCAGCAATGCACGGCTGGCGCCTGCAGCCTTACACGTCAAGTGCTGCAGCGTCCCCTAGTTGGGCTCCGTGGTGGGTGGCCGCCATTGCCGCCGAAATAAATCAAACCAGTATGGGAACGCCTGCATTTCCCCGTTTACTTGATCGTCACCCTCACAAGAGGGGACACACCGAAGAACTATTAAGCTTATTCAAACCAAGAGAAATTTTCCCCCGTTACCAAGTAGTTCACAGTGAGAAGACCGAAAAACCAGCAAGAACCGTATCCCCTTTTCTAGTCGCAAAAGGCTTGACTGACGCCCTTGGCCCAGGTTACAAAGTCACCAAAATGGCGAGCGGGGACCTCCTGCTTGAGATCCGTGATAAAGAGCAGCACAATAAACTCAACAAGCTTGTGGCATTTGGAGACATTCCTGTTACCGTTTCACCTCACCGTTCTATGAATACCGCACGCGGAGTAGTTTCTGATGCAGATCTGATTGACTTGTCCCGAAACCGAACTATTGGAGGGCTGGAAAGAGCAAAATGTAACCAACGTACAGCGTATCATTATCCGACGAGACAATAAAGAAATTCCTACAAAACACCTGATCCTGACCTTTGCCACTTGCGATCTGCCACAAACAATAGAAACCGGATACACTAAGATAGCTGTCAGACCATACATACCTAATCCAAGACGATGTTTCCAATGTCAAAGATTTGGCCATGGCTCGCAGAGCTGCCGTGGTAGACTTACATGCGCGAAATGTGGAGTCCAAGGTCATGCCTCAGATAACTGCGAAGCGACACCTCACTGTGTAAACTGTGATGGTGAACATCCAGCTTACTCCAGATCCTGTCCTAACTGGAAAAAATAAAATAAAATATCACTCTCAAAGTGCGCGAGAACATCTCTTTCAAAGAAGCGCGTAAAAGGTGCTCACCATTCCACAGCACAACGTATGCCGATGCGACGCGTCAGGGGGCAGCGTCGCACCGGCCTCTGCCCCTTGTCCGGCCCGCGCACAGCGAGCGGTCGGCTGTGGCGACCCCCCACCCCGGTGGTGGCAGCAGTCCAATCTGCTCCACCCACCCAGCCACAGGGACCCGCTACCCCACGTACGTCGGGTCTCAAGACCAAGCCTCATCAGGCGAGGTCCGAAAAACGAACAAGCAGCCCGCACGTGCGGGCATCCAGTGCCTCCCAGGAGGCGATGGAAACAACACCGGTACCTTTGGTGCCGAAGAACCGGCGTGGCTCTCTCGAGCGCGCCAAAACAAACAAAAACCCATAACAGGGCCGGACGACGGTCCTGTTACCTAAGACACTACACACCTGAACACAGAACACTCCTCTCTTCAATAAGATGGCGGTACAAATTATTCATTGGAATGCCCGTGGCATTCTAAACAACTTAGACGACATCATGGAAATAATACAAGAATTTAATCCTAGGCTGTTCTGTGTTCAGGAAACACACTTAAAAACATCAAATACAAATTTCCTAACACACTATACAGTATTTCGCAAAGATCGCGATGATGGCCAGACCGCGTCTGGCGGCGTGGCCATCATAGCTCAGAGGTCAGTTGCTTGCCGACACCTCCACCTTCAAACACATCTAGAGGCAGTAGCTGTTAGGGCAATACTGTTTGACAGGTTGGTGACAGTCTGTTCACTGTACGTACCACCCTGAACATCGTTTGGCGCTTACGGAACTTCATACGCTTGTCAATCAGCTCCCTGAGCCATTCATAATAACAGGTGACCTGAACGCCCATAATATGCTGTGGGGCGACTCGCGCTGCGATGCAAGAGGGCGTACTGTAGAAGACTTCCTTTTATGTTCTGGTGCGGTTCTGCTGAATAAAAAAGAACCCACCTTTTATAGCGCCACACATAAGTCATACTCATCAATAGACCTAACCATAGCCTCTCCGACACTAATGCCATACCTTGACTGGAAGGTCATAAAAAACCCTTACGGAAGTGACCACTTCCCTATTGTTTTAAATCTAACAAAGCAAGCTGGCTGCCCTCCACAGGTTCCTCGATGGAAAACCGACTCGTCGAACTGGGAACTGTTTAAAAGATTACGTACTTACAGTGGGATGCTTTAGTTTCTTTTAATATAGACGATGCTGTGGCATATTTTACAGGTTTTATAATTGACTCTGCTGAAAAATGCATAAAACAAACTAACGGACTTGCTAGTAAGCGTCGTATGCCTTGGTGGAACAACGAATGTAAAGAGGCAAGGAAAAAAACAAAATAAAGCTTGGCGCCTGCTTCGCGACTCTCCAACTGCGGAAAATCTCATTAATTTCAAGCAGGCAAATACACAGGGCAGGAGAACACGTCGGCGTGCTAAGCTGGGATAGTTGGGAAAAATATATATGTAGTATCAATTCTTATAAGGATAGGGTAAAGTGTGGAACAGGGTTAACAAATTATAAGGCCGGGAAACGCAACCACTTCCCCTAGTAAACCCTCAAGGTGACAGTATGAAAGATCAGGCCGATTTCCTGGGTGAGCATTTTCAAAGCATTTGTAGTACATCCCACTATGAGCCAACTTTCTTAAAGTTCAAGGAACATGCAGAGAGGGAGCGCCTCAAACGAAAGTGCGCAACAGAAGTACCTTACAACCGTCCGTTTAGTCTCGCTGAACTCAAGGATTCCCTCAGTTCTTGCACCAACTCAGCACCAGGTGGTGACCGCATATTATATGAAATGATCAAGAACATGCACTCAGAAACATTAAATACACTTCTGTCTCTTTACAATACCATGTGGATATCTGGACATATTCCATCCTCATGGAAAGAAGCCATTATCATCCCAATTTATAAACAAGGCAAGGACCCTGCATTAGCCAGCAGCTATAGGCCAATAGCACTAACAAGCTGTATGTGCAAGTTATACGACAAAATGGTGAACCGGCGTCTAATCTATTATTTGGAAAGCAACCATCTACTTGACCCCTTCCAATGTGGTTTCAGGGAAGGTAGGTCAACAATAGACCACCTCGTTCGCATTGAGGGAAACATTAGAGACGCTTATATACACAAACAATTCTTTCTATCTGTATTTCTCGACTTCGAGAAAGCCTATGACACAACATGGCGATTCGGAATCCTCCGAGACCTATCTGCGATGGGTGTACACGGCAACATGTTAAACATGATAGAAAGCTACTTGTCTAACCGCACGTTCCGAGTTAGAGTGGGCAATGCCCTGTCGAGAAGTTTCATTCAAGAGACTGGTGTGCCACAAGGGGGCGTGCTTAGTTGCACCCTCTTCATTGTGAAAATGAATTCCCTTCACAAAGTCATTCCATCATCTATGTTTTATTCAATATATGTCGATGATGTGCAGATCGGATTTAAGTCTTGTAACCTTGCAATATGCGAGCGTCAGGTTCAGCTCGGACTGAACAAAGTGTCAAAATGGGCAAATGAAAATGGTTTTAGGCTAAACCCTCTCAAAAGCTCCTGTATACTTTTCTCTAGAAAGAGAGGCCTAATACAAGATCCCGATATTATGCTGCATGGAAAACACATACCAATCAACACTGAACACAAATTTTGGGCATTATACTCGACAGAAAACTAACCTTCATTCCTCATATCAAGTATCTCAAAGCTAAGTGCCTGAAAACAATGAACGTACTGAAAATACTGTCACACAGCAACATGGGGTAGCGACAAAAATGCCTCATGAACCTCTACAGAAGCCTTGTACGATCGCGGTTAGACTACGGCGCAGTAGTGTATCACTCTGCTACCCCCAGTGCTCTCAAGATGCTGGACCCTGTGCATCATTTGGTATCCGCCTCGCCACCGGTGCTTTCAGGACAAGCCCTATTCAAAGTCTCTATGTCGAATCGAACGAATGGTCCCTTGATCTACAACGATCATATTCTACTTTTAACTACTTTCTGAAAGTACATACTGATAAAGACCATCCTTGTTATCCTACCATCAACGATATGACCTCTGCAACACTTTTTCATAACAAGCCTGCAGCGAGAGAGCCATTCTCGCTCCGTGTGAGGAGGCTGAGCGAAGATATGGACGTTCCGCTTTTTGAAAATCGCCTAATGGCTCCTGCTAAGCCGTTACCGCCGTGGTTGTGGCACATCATCGACTGTGACACGTCATTTGTGGAGGTAACGAAGCACGCTCCAGAGGCCCACATTCGTATGCATTTTCTAGAGTTACAATATAAGTACTCGTGCCCAGAATACTACACAGATGCATCTAAATCGCATGCCGGCGTGTCTTATGCAGCCGTCGGCTCATCCTATTCGGAGTCAGATGTTCTTCACCATCATACAAGCATCTTTACAGCAGAGGCATATGCACTATGGTGCGCTGCGAAACACATCAAGCAGTTAAAGCTACATAAGGCGGTCATATATACAGACTCGTTAAGCGTTGTTAAACATTGATGTCACGCTGGAAACATAGAAATCCAGTAATTGCAGACCTTTTCTCTCTCCTATGTGCTATTTATGCCTCTGGCCAACATGTAACGGTATGCTGGGTGCCTGGACACATAGGTATCGAAGGTAACGTGCTAGCAGACCGAATGGCCACTTCCTTAGATACAAAATATTGCAACACATCCATAGCTGTTCCAGTTATAGACCTAAAGCCATATTTGCGGAGCAAACTGAGAACCTACTGGCAGCATAAGTGGGACGCTGAAATCCTTAATAAGCTCCACATGGTTAAGCCACATTTAGGGTATTGGCCATCACTGACCAACTCAAGACGAAGTGATGTCCTATTCTGTCGTCTGAGAATAGGGCACACTTATGGTACACATAGCTTTTTGTTGACTGGAGGGGAAACATCCATTGTGTGGTAGATGTGGGGAAATACTCAGTGTTCAGAATGTCCTCCTGGAATGCCGTGAAACACAAGCCGAGAGAAAAAGACACTTCCCCTTAGCGTACAAGCAGTGTATACCAGCTTCACCTAGCACTGTTTCTAGGCAAAGAACCGCTATTCGACATGAAGTCTGTTTATCCTTCTTAAATGATGTTCGTACGCTCAATGTATTCTGCCCAAGAATTCGTAGCACGGCCTCCTGCGAGAGGCCGCTGTTGCGATGTCAACCCTTGTTTATAGCACATGCCTCCAGCCCCTTGTACTCAAGGTACCTGGTGCGGTTGTCGTGCTAATCGTTGTCAAGCATCACTTTTCATTTTTAAATACATGTTATCACAACCCTGTTCCACATTTCATACTCATAGCATACGCCACTTCAGTCACTATCATATTTTATTGCCTATATGTTTTACGCCATTTACAGCGACAGTTTTTAGGCCCCTTACAGCCATGTCACATCTACCATGAGAAATTCATTGCCCGCGTCATACCATCTCATCGATTACATTAGCACTTGTCATGGCGCTCTTTGGCCATACCTGGCCCTTGCGCCATAAAACACCACACATCATCACACATGTCGTCGCCACATCAAACTTACCTTATCAATGCAATGCACTCGAAAGAATTCAGAATCGTGCAGCAAGGTTCATTCATTCATCATATTCTTATAACACCAGCGTATCACTACTAAAAGCACAGTCTGCCTTAAACACGCTGTCATCCCGGCGTCGCATTGATTCGTTGATCCTTTTTCATAAGTTTTATTACAGCTCGATTCATCACGCACCATAAGTGTTGGACCGTCTACCTCTCCATTCCCTGCGTTCAGGGCACCAGTGGCAGGTAACGCGTCCACGCAGCCATACTACAACCTTCTCTGCATCTTTCTTGTGCCGATCTTCGACCGACTGCAACAGCACTCCCCGTCAGATCGCCGAATCACCTGCTCATCGTCATTTGCTGATAAGCTTAATACTTGCATTCTTCATTGAACACATGTGGCCACTAATTACAGCAATCAAGATTTGTAAATCCCACTCTTTATGTAATACCCCCAGCGGGGGTCACTAAGGAAATATAAGTGAAGGGAAGGGCTAGTTCAGAATACTTGCCCAAAAGTACTTTCAATCTTCAAGCGTTCGCAGACGCGAAGTGATTGGTAATCAAACGGGCCTCCGCTGCGCTCCCATTCCTTTTTTTTTTTTCAATCCTTGCCTGCGAAGGCGTCCAGAAGAGAGTGAGGAGCAGGCTTCTGCTTGAATAGAAAGTGTTTAGAGAAAGGTGATTTGGGCTCTACTTGCGAGCTCCATGCACGCGTATAACAGCGAAACGCAGGTAAGATGTTCACAGCAGCATATGCTACCCGCCGACTAAGTTATTTCACGAAGCCGAAGGGTGGTTTAGGGCCCTTTAAACGATGTTAGGGTCCGTTAAGTGAATCGGATGGTCGGACATCGGAAAGCGTTGTTGAAGAAACCAAGCAATCTGGCCAATGAATACACTAGCAATAATCCGCAATTACGCTGCTGAAGTTGATAAGGTGTTTTTAATATAAAGCTAATAAAGGCGATGATGACGACACAAGTTATGATCGACGCGTTTTGGTATACGGCATGGTAGTATGCCGACGACGACAGTGGCGGCTGTGACGACGATGGAATGATGGCTGTGAAGATGATGACTGCGTGACGTCGATGGCAGTATGAGCACGACGGCCCGATGGCAACGGAACCACGACAGCGTGACGACGATGAAGGCACGGCTCTGTTTTTTTCTGCGCTCGTTTATTTCGCGAAGGCTAGACACTCCTCCAAACGTTGGGTTCAAAATCATGGAGATCGCTCGCTTTGGTGAACTGCGATAAAACTACGTAGCTGACAAGAGATGCGCAGGACACTTTCACACATTGTTAATTGATACAATGACAAAATAATAAAAAGTACGTTTGTATGGTTAAGTCACGGAGCGGCATATTTTCGAGAGTTTTCTAGTGGTTTTGACGCTGATTACCGACACGCCGAATTACGGGAGTCAACAACTTGGGGTCCTCAATGTGCAGCGTATAATTTCGAGACATCGACACGCCGAATTACGGGGTCAAAAGCGTCGTGGCCTCACGGCGTGGCATCTCGATGCGAGACGCGACACGCCGATTACGGACCCAGAAGTGTGCGTGTACGGCCACGTGGTAATGCCGGGCTCCGACCTTGGCCCTTGACCTTGGAGAGAGGGTAATCTACGTCCTTCGCCCATGGTCAAAGAGGCGCGGCCATGACTTTCGGGAGGAGCCGTGAATAATTAGGTGAACTCTGCATACCGGCAGTTTCCCTACATAGGGAACTAGGGAAAGGGGAGGCTATTTAAGCGCAAGTTTTGGGCCCTACTAATTATCTAGAAGCTGAACCTATGCGCTGCTGAAAAGTCGTCGGGGGGCTAGTGCTGTCCAGTATCGCCTGGGCCGCCTGGCCACTTCGGAACTCCGAGGAACTAGTTGACGTACGAGACGACCTACCAACGTCTGCAACGAAGCTCACGATAGTTCGCCTGAAGTTAGCTCACCTGCTTGTGAGAAGGCGTCAAATCTAGACTCCCGGGAAACCCAGCCCAGCAATCGCATACACCTCGACAAGATCAGCCCGCCGGCATTCTTCAGGAAAGCTCTGCGCGCCGACTTCACGTTTTATGGACTTGCTGCTGCTACCCCGCCACACGTATGACATCGTTTGTTTCTTTTGAACTTTGTTTTCAATTGAACTTTGCTTTAGGCAATTACTGATATGTGTATTCTTGTATATTGATCCGCGCCCTGTTTCATTTGTATATGTACTGTTAATTGCTCATACTTATTTGTCTTCATCATTGTGTTATATTAAGTTCAGTGTGTTAGTCTTTCTTGTGGTTTTTTATATTTTTTTATTAATTTGTGTATATTGACCAGCCGATAAATATTGTTTTTTTGTTTCCTCCCGACTCTGATCTTTTCACTGTGTTCGCTTAGTACGGAACGACCAACCAGTTGTCTACCCCGTCGATCGACTTTGCGCCGACGACAAATCGGGGACAGCTGTGACAGCTTAGGAGGCTGAAAAAAAATACTTCGGCGACGAACGCGCCTCACAACTCGGTTGCACAAGAACAAGTTCCCTTGATAACAGCACATTTCTTGCCGCGGAGCATGTTACCGTTGCCGAAATTTCGGTGGACATCCGCATGTCCACCGAACAAGTTTCGCGCCGACTCATAGCCAGCTTTCATTGCAGTAGCGCACCAGGATCTCTGCCAGGGGGGGGGGGGGGGGGTTGACAGTTTGCCAATACCATTAAACAGCACTAATTTCAATTTCTTCACGGGAAATTGTCGAAAAAATGCGCTTTTTGCGAGTGTGCAGACGATTGCGCGTCTTACATCTTAGTTGCAGTACTCAAATGCGTAAGGAAAGAAAAGGGGTTAAACAAAAGGGGGAGTTAGTCGGCCTCAGGGGGGGGGTGGTGGGGTTGCAACCCCGAATCCCCCCCGTCGGTGCGCCACTGTTTCATTGAGTTAACTAGGTCACGCAAAGCGCGGCCACTGCATGGTTTGAAGAGGTGCACTGCTCGATCCGTCGATAGATCAGTTGGTGGAGTGGTGGACTGTAGAGGTTTGCTCCACACGGACATCCATAGGTCGCTGGTTGGAATCCGGCTCGACGAATTCTTTCTTTTTCTACGCTATTTTTGTCTCTCTCACGCATTAGCAATAAGTGGTCCTCACGCACTTTTCCCTGGCTCTCAATGTGTCTTTGTAGGTTTGTATCTAACCCTTTATACCAGACTACTTGGATCCCTGGGCAGTCGGTGGTCGAAAGGGTAGCGCATCGGGATGCTGTGCATGTGAGGGAAGAGGCTTCGGCCAACCATCGCACCAACTTGGGTCACTCAGCATGTGTTATTGCATGGATACGTGCCGCCCTTCAAAGAACCTCTTTCACGCCGACATGGGTCCTGTAAGACGCGGGACTGAGTATAGGCACCGCTGTTCAAAAAAACTCTTTGATGCCGACTTGGAACATTGGGTGTCTGCCACTCGGTCTGTGCTCGTCTTCCATGAACCTCTTTGACGCCAACTGGGTAACTATGTATGTGCCACTGGGAATGTGCAGCTCTACAATGACAAAAATTGAAGTAGACCCCGTCTCATGATGCCTACCGATGGTGATGCGCTAGCACGGAATAATAAAAATCAGAGTCCTTCCGCTGTCGAAGAAATCGGGTAAGCGACGCAGGCGTTTTATTTCGTTTGCCGTAAACTCAGGTAGGCGGCTCTTCGCTGAAGTTTTGCCTCAACATCGCGCTCCCGCAACTCGGGGTCCGCAACTCGGGTTTCTCCTGGGCTTCGGAAACCCTCACGCTAGAATCGGCACATCAGCGACGAGCCCTTTCCCGAGCGACTTCGCGGTGCCGTTGCTCAAACGCAGCCGCTCCTCGGCGGAACACACCACGCGTGACCTTCCTATCCGGGCGCCGAAACTGATTTGAGGCGAGGGAAGCCCAGCGGCGCATTTCTACTTGCGCCCAAGCCCAGTGCTCGACCACTGGCGCCGCCATGCGCCGCTCGCGCGTACCATGTTTCTAGCCGCCACCGTTGCAACGGAGAACACGCTGGGCTGGTGGTGACAAGGCACAACTGTGGCTGTTGTTAAGGGATTGTTGGTAATCCTAAATAAACGCATTACTGTTTTGATGATCCAATATAATCTCACTATCAGGGAGGGAGCAGTCTACATGACTTGAGTATTTCTTTATGTGGGTGTTGCTGCGCTGCGCTCCGCACACCCCAACAACCGCCGCTTCGTGACGGCGCCTGGCACTGCGGCTTCCGCCGCAGAACCGTGGTACAACCGCCGCAACGCCAAACAGAGAGGAAAAAAGAAAATGGTGATACCCCTAGAAAAAAATAATCTTAGAGCCAAGGCGGGATTCGAACCCGCGTACCCGCGATCTTAAAGCGAGGGTCGTAACCAATACGCCATACAGTCTGTTTTCTTCATTGCCATTTCACAAACAAACAAAAATTATCAGATACACCATGTACACATTCCAATAAAACAGTTACAACTCGGCCGGTGTATGTGGCCTAAAAATGCTTCACAGAAGCGAATTTATCCAATATAGGTAGCCATTATGCTACCTATATCATGCTTGATATGCTATATCATGCTTGAAAAGCTTGCGGCCCTTTATACGCAATGCCTCACAACTTCAAGTGTACCAGAGAGCTGGAAGAACGCCAACATTATACTTATCCATAAGAAGGGAGACGTTAAAGAATTGATGAATTACAGGCCCATTAGCTTGCTTTCAGTATTATATAAAATATTCACCAAGATAACTTCCAACAGAATCAGGGCAACACTTGACTTCAGCCAAACTAGAGAACAGGCTGGCTTCAGGAAGGGATATTCTACAATGGATCATATCCATGTCATCACTCAGGTAATCGAGAAATCTGCGGAGTACAACCACCTCTCTATATGGCTTTCATAGATTATGAAAAGGCATTTGATTCAGTAGAGATACCAGCAGTTATAGAGGCATTGCGTAATCTAGGGGTACAGGAGGCATACGTGAATATCTTATCAATATCTACAAGGATTCCACCGCTACTTTGGTTCTCCACAAGAAAGTAGAAAGATACCTATGAAGAAAGGGGTGAGCAAGGAGACACAATCTCTCAAATATTATTCACTGCATGCTTAGAAGAAGTATTCAAGATCTTAGACTGGGAATGCTTAGGAGTGAGGATCAACGGCGAATATCTAAGCAACGTTCGGTTTCCAGATGACATTGTCCTATTCAGCACAAGGGAGACGAATTACAACAAATGATTGAGCACCTTATCGAGAAAGTGTAGAATTGGGTTGAAGATGAATATGCAAGACAAAGATAATGTTCAATAGCCTGACAAGGGAACAAGAATTGAGGATCGCCAGTCAGCCTCTACAGTCTGTAAAGGAGTACGTTTATCTAGGTCAATTACTCACAGGGCACCCTGATCATAAGAAAGAATTTGCAGAAGATAAAATTGGTTGGAGTGCATGCGGCAGGCATTGCCAAATCCTGACTGGGAGCTTACCACTGTCATTGAAAAAAAAGTGTACAATCATTGCATTCTACCGGTGCTGACATATGGGGCAGAAACTTGGAGGTTAACAAAGAGCTCCAGAACAAGTTAAGGACCGCACATAGAGCGATGGAACGAAATATCTTAGGAGTAACGTTAAGAGACAGGAAGAGAGCGGTGTGGATCAGAGAACAACGGGGAGCCGATATTCTAGTTGTCATTAAGCGGAAGAATGGAGCTGGGCAGGCCATGTAATGCGTAGGATGGATAACCGATGAACCATTAAGGTTACAAAATCGATAGCAAGAAGGGAAGCGCAGTCGAGGACGGCAGAAAACCAGGTGGGATCATGAAGTTAGGAAATTGGCAGGCGCAAGTATGAAACGCTAGCGCAAGACAGGGTATTGGACATCGCAGAGAGAGGCCTTCGTCCTGCAGTGGACATAAATATAGGATGATGATGATGATGATGATGATGTGTAGCCATTCTGGGGTTCACCTTGGGCTCTGAACAAGTCTCGGGTGTAGATCACACTCTCAACAAAATAGTGTAGAGGAGTACGTTTATCTCGGTCAATTACTCACAGGGATCCTGATCATGAAAAGAAATTTACAGAAGAATAAATTCGGTTGGAGTGCATACGGCAGGCATTGCGAAATCCTGACTGGGAGCTTACCACTGTCGTTGAAAAGAAAAGTGTACAACCATTGCATTCTACCGGGGCTAACATACGGGCAGAAACTGCAGAAAATTTAAGTCCTGCAGTGGACTTAATATAGGCTGATGATGATGATGATCATGAGGTTGCCTTTTGGGGTTCACCTTGGGCTCTGAACAAGTCTCGGGTGTAGATATCACCCTCTCAACTAAATAGTGTCTTGCTGAGTGAGTTTGTATATGAGCACTGCCTAATATCCATCCTCGTATTCCATACGCTATGCATGCAAAGCAACATTAGCAAATCACTCGGCCTTCCCCTGTATCCGCACATGGCAGAAAACGATTCCAAAGGGCTTATGGCAATTCTTTTTTAAGAGTTTTTTTGCAATCATCCACAGAAATACGGCATCGTGGCAGTCTAGAAAAATATGTTCTATTGTTTCCCGTTCCCTGAAGATTAAACAGTTTACTGACCAAGGCACAAAAAGACCTTTACTTTGTAACCACGGCTTGACAGGGAGAGTGTCTCTGTGTATTTGAAAAATATGTTTTAACTGAGGGCCTGATCGGCATTTTTTTACAACGCTTCAACAGTACCTATAGCTTGTCGACAGCTCGATAGACAAATGTTGGAAAATACATCAAGATACCAATACAAACGCTTTTTCGTAACTTGAGACAAGTATTCATGTGAAAATCTTGCCTTGAGCAAGCGTATAGACATAACCACTTCACGCAATAAGAACTAAGCGGTCCCTGCTTTCAAAGAAAACGATGATACAGCAAAATCAGATAGATAACGCTGTAATCGTGCTTGGATCACAGTTCTCAAAATCATCAGCTTTACCCCACAAAGAATAATCTGCTTACCACTGCTTGAAGAACAGATGCGAGAGCCCTAGACGCCCATTTTTTTTTCACCTTATGAAACAAATTGCACCGGCTGG